>NC_134400.1:23266043-23366158 GCF_050003625.1 Haematobia irritans
AAATTTTGGCAAATTTATATATAGAATTTTATTTCTACAGGAAATTTTTTCAAAATGTTATTCCTATAGAAAATTTTGTCAAACTTTATTCCTATAGAAAATTTTGGCAAAATTTTATTTCTATAGAAAATGTTGTCAAAATTTTAATTCTATAGAGAGTGTTGTCAATATTTTAATTCTATTGAAAATTTTGTCAAAATTTTATTTCTATAGAAAATTTTTCAAACTGTTATTCCTATAGAAAATTTTGTCAAACTTTATTTCTATAGAAAAATTTGGCAAAATTTAATTTCTATAGAAAATGTTTTCAAAATTTTAATTCTATAGAGAATCTTGTCAAAATTTTAATTCTATTGAAAATTTTGTCAAAATTTTATTTCTATAGAAAATTTTGTCAAAATGTTATTTCTATAGAAAATTTTGTCCAAATTTTACTTCTGCAGAAAATTTTGTCAAAATTTTATTTCTATAGAAACTTTTATCAAAATTTTATTTCTATACAAAATTTGTCAAACTTATATATAGAATTTTATTTCTACAGAATTTTTTTTTTAAATGTTATTCCTGTAGAAAATTTTGGCAAAATTTTATTTCTATAGAAAATTTTGTCAAAATTTTAATTCTATAGCAACTTTTATCAAAATTTTATTTCTATACAAAATTTTGTCAAACTTATATATAGAATTTTATTTCTACAGAAAATTTTTTTAAAATGTTATTCCTATAGAAAATTTTTTCAAACTTTATTTCTATAGAAAATTGTGGCAAAATTTTATTTCTATAGAAAATGTTGTAAAAATTTTAATTCTATAGAGAATGTTGTCAAAATTTTAATTCAATTGAAAATGTTATTTCTCTACAAAATTTTATTTCTATAGAATTTTTTGTCAAAATTTTTTTCAGAATATTATTTCTATAGAAAATTTTGTCAAATTTTATTTCTATAGAAAATTTTTGCAAAATTTTATTTCTAATTATACAATTATTTTTCGAGCTTTATGGACAGATATAGATTAAGGAACATGGTTAATAGAGCCATTGAAAAGAAAACGCCAGATACCAATCTATACACGCCTGGACTGTACATGTTTCGGTACAGTCCAGGCGTGTATAGATTGGTATCTGGCGTTTTCTTTTCAATGGCTCTATTAACCATGTTCCTTAATCTATATCTGTCCATAAAGCTCGAAAAATAATTGTATAATTAGATATAATGCATTTGGACGTCAATTGCCTGTTTCGGTATCAGGCTAACATGTAATATAAATTTTATTTCTATAGAAAATGTTGTCAAAATTTTAATTCTATAGAGAATGTTGTCAAAATTTTAATTCTATTGAAAATTTTGACCAAATTTTAATTCTATTGAAAATGTTGTCAACATTTTAATTCTATTGAAAATTTTGTCAAAATTTTATTTGTGTAGAAAATTTTGTCAAAATTTTATTTCTATAGAAAATTTTGTCCACATTTTACTTCTATAGAAAATGTTGTCAAAATTTTATTTCTATAGAAACTTTTATCAAAATTTTATTTGTATAAAAAATTTTGTCAAACTTAATCATATACGTATTTAATCGGCCTTTTTTAGTTTAATATATAATGCGTATGGACTACCTTGCAATTTAGAAGACGGTGTTAGGAAGTTTTAAGATACCTTGCCATTGGCAAGTGTTACCGCAACCCAAGTAATTCGATTGTGGATGACAGTCTTCAGTAGAAGGTTCTACGCAATCCATGGTGGAGGGTACATAAGCTTCGGCCTGGCCGAACTTACGGCCGTATATACTTGTTTTAGTGTACAATATTGAACGTATGATGGTCCCACTAATGCCTAAGATTTTCTCAATCTCACGCAAGATAACATGGCGATCTTGCAATATTACTTGGTGTGCAGCATCTATTAGTTTCCTCAACAATAACTGATTTTAGATGCCCTTCACGAAATTCGTTATTGAGTGAACTACGAGCTCGGTTGAATTGAAAAATTGAATTAAGTTCATCGATACACTGGTTGTTGAGTTAATCCAAGTCGAAAGTTGTAAAAATAATCTGACGAAAATGTTTATGATTTAAATGCATTTTTCTAGGCGAGATGAATCTTTTTAGGTTGCTACAAATAACACAAATAACGCTCGTATGTCAAAACGTCCTGTGTACGTATAACCTCAAAAATGGCAAACTTTACGATAGAGCTGTCTGTTGGTAGATTGCAACACCGGGATTACCCAATTCCGAAATATAAAAGGCAATCACCCCGTATCCGTTTCATGGTGATGGGTATTTAAGATTCGGTCCAGCCGAAATATGTTTTACGGTGAAGCACCTCCAAATCTGGAAGTTGGATTCTTGAAAATGTTTATCAATTGGAAATTTGAAAAATATTTAATTGGGATTTTTGTTTTATTTTATCAAAAAAAAAATAATAATAATAATAATAATTTTTCAATGTGTGTAAAGTTGCCCAGCATAAGGGTATGGTCACATTAGGCAAATATTTGACGAAAATGAGTGTCAAACTTTTTTCCAGTACAATTTTCGAAATATCCGGATGCCGTTTTTGGAAAAGACTCCTATCATGATGTTATATACCCAATATGAGCTAAAAATATTTGCCGGTTTTACTATGGCGACGAATTCTTTTTTGATTTCTGTCAAATATTTGCCTAGTGTGACCGTACCGGTGAAGCACCTCCAAATCTGGAAGTTGGATTCTTGAAAATGTTTATCAATTGGAAATTTGAAAAATATTTAATTGGGATTTTTGTTTTATTTTATCAAAAAAAAAAAAATAATTTTTCAATGTGTGTAAAGTTGCCCAGCATAAGACTCGATTTCTGTGTTTGTATGTCCTATACACCCTTTAGGGTTATATGCTTGCATTTGTATCTTTCCACTTTTAATGTCTGTATGTGTGTGTTTTGACACAATTAGTGTAGAATTTCTTAATTTATATGATGTCGCCAATTTATCAACATTGTTGTGTTACTTTTCATTACGCTTCATTCAGTGTGTGTATGTGTGTGTGTATATACCCTTTAGTTTTCCTGGCCTCATTGTATCGAAGTAACTCCATTTAAACTGATTTTCACACAGTCCACCAACCATCCACATCCACCTACACACAGACATACGCAGACACATAAGTTCCTTCGTAATAAACAGGAACCAGTTGGTTGGTGTCTGGTGTTTTTTAATTTGGTTTGTGTGTTTTTGGTCTCTTTTTCACCATTTTTTGGGTCGAAGCTATTTTGGGTTGGAATTGTTTTTCTGATGACGCCGTTGAAGACTTATAGTACAACAAGTCTTAAAAAGTCTGACGACTGTGGTGCTCTAGCTTACTTATTGACAATGATGACAACAACAACAGCAACATAGACTATAACCATGATTACAACAGAGTAGCGTCCTGACCATGCATTGCCAGCCTAAATGCACCCTTCTTTTCTTTCTTTCATTTCGAAATAACACCACTCCATCATACCACCACGGTGCGTATGCCGAACGCTTCAGCATTGTGTTAAATATGTGTTAGTAAGACGCATCCCTTAAGACTTATTAAAACACGAACGAAATAACTTTATAAATACGCTCTGCCGATATAGGTTTTATTTTGAGGCGAAAGTATGCAAAGGACATCACACATTTAGAATATGGGACTACGTAACACAGTGGGACAATGAATATTTATATACGCTAAACCACAAAGTGGTGAGGGTAAAATAAATTTGAGATGTGTGAAAATGAATTTTTCAAACCTATTGGCAGTAGATCGTATTAGGGTTAGGGTAGCTAACACGAAGTGTTACTTGTACAAATGACAAACTTTTTTTTATACCCTCCACCATAGGATGGGGGGGTATATTAACTTTGTCATTCCGTTTGTAAAACATCGAAATATTGCTCTAAGACCCCATAAAGTATATATATTCTGGGTCGTGGTGAAATTCTGAGTCGATCTAAGCATGTCCGTCCGTCCGTCCGTCCGTCTATTGAAATCACGCTAACTTCCGAACAAAACAAGCTATCGACTTGAAACTTGGCACAAGTAGTTGTTATCGATATATGTCGGATGGTATTGCAAATGGGCCATATCGGTCCACTTTGACGTTTACCCCCATATAAACCGATCCCCAGATTTGGCTTGCGGAGCTTCTAAGAGAAGCAAATTTCATCCGATCTGGCTGAAATTTGGTAAATGGTGTAAGTATATGGTCTCTAACAACCGTGCAAAAACTGATCCATATCGGTCCATAATTATATATATCGCCCCAATATAAACCGATCCCCAGATTTGGCTTGCGGAGCCTCTAAGAGAAGCAAATTTCATCCGATCCGGCTGAAATTTGGTAGGTGGTTTTAGTATGTGGTCGCTAATAACCATGCCAAAATTGGTCCATATTGGTCCATCATCATATATAGCAACCATATAAACCGATCCGCAGATTTGGTTTTGAAGCCATGGTGGTACATAAGACTCGGATTGGCCGCACTGTATATAATTGTTTTTTTAGCATGTAAAAATAATTTTTATACCCTGCGTCACACTGTGGAACAGGGTATTATAAGTTAGTGCATATGTTTGCAACAACGAGAAGGAGACGAGATAGACACATGGTGTCTTTGGCAATAATGCTCAGGGTGGGTCCCTGAGTCGATATAACCATGTCCGTCTGTCCGTCCGTCCGTCTGTGAACACATTTTTGTGATCAAAGTCTAGGTCGCAATTTAAGTCCAATCCCCTTCAAATTTGGCACATGTTCCTAATTTGGGTCAGAATAGAACCCTATTGATTTCGGAAGAAATCGGATCAGATTTAGATATAGCTTCCATATATATCTTTCGCCCGATATGCACTAATATGGACCCAGCAGCCAGAGTTTTATACCGATTTGCTTCAAATTTTGTACAAATATAACGCTTAGTCGTATAGTCAAGTGTGCAAAATTTGATTGAAATCGGTTCAGATTTAGATATAGCTGCCATATATATCTTTCGCACGATATGGACTAATATGGTCCTAACAGCCAGAGCTTTGGCCCAATTTGGTTGAAATTTTGCACAGCGAGTAGATTTAGCATTGTAGCTATGCGTGTCAAATTTGGCTGAAATCGATTCAGATTTATATATAGCTCCCATATATATCTTTCGCCCGATATGGACTAATATGGTCCTAGAAGCCGGAGTTTTGGCCCAATTTGTTTGACATTTTGCACTAGGAGTAGAATTAGTAGTGCAGTTAAGTGTGCAAAATTTGATTGAAATCGGTTCAGATTTAGATATAGCTCCCATATATATCTTTTGCCCGATATGGACTAATATGCTTCTGATAGCCAGAGTTTTGCTCCAATTTGGTTGAAATTTTGTTCCAGGAGTACAATTAGTAGTGTTATCAAGTGTGCCAAATTTTATTGAAATCGGTTCAGATTTAGATATAGCTGCCATATATATCGTTCGCCCGATTTACACTCATATGACCACAGTGCCCAATCTTTTACTCCGATTTGATTCAAATTTTGCACAGGGAGTAGAATTAGAATTGTAGCTATGCGTGCCAAATTTCATTAAAATCGGTTCAGATTTAGATATAGATCACATATATATCTTTCGCCCGATATGGAGTTATATGGCCCCAGAAGCCAGAGTTTTAGCCCAATTTGGTTGAAATTTTGCACTAGGAATACAATTAGTAATCTAGTCAAGTGTGCTAAATTTTATTGAAATCGGTTCAGATTTAGATATAGCTCCCATATATATCTTTCGCCCGATATGGGCTTATATGGCCCCAGTAGCAAGAGTTTTACCCTAATTTACTTGCAATTTTGCACAAAGAGAACAATTAGTGGTGTAGTCGAGTGTGCTAAATTTTATTGAAATCGGTTCAGATTTAGATATAGCTCCCATATATATCTTTCGCCCGACATGGACTTATATGGCCCCAGACGCCAGAGTTTTAGCCCAATTTGGTTGAAATTTTGCACTAGGAATACAATTAGTAGTCTAGTCAAGTTTGCTAAATTTTATTGAAATCGGTTCAGATTTAGATATAGCTCCCATATATATCTTTCGCCCGATTTTCCGTCCTATGACCACAGAGTTCAAAGGTTGTAGTCCGATTTACGTGAAATTTTGTACAGGGAGTAGAATTAACATACTAAGTAAGCATGCCAAATTTGGTTGAAATCGTTTCAGATTTCGATATAGCTTCCATATATATGTTTTTCCGATTTAGACAAAAATGGCCAAAATTTCCTTATAAAATCGCCACTGCTAAGTCGAAAACTTGTAAAAATGACTCAAATTTTCCTTTATTTCTAATACATATCTATCGACCGATAAATCATAAATACACTTTTACGAAGTTGCCTCAAAATTGGGATTATCAAATCCCCATATGTATACTCTACTCAAGTGTTTTTATTAGTTTGTCGAAAAATGAATATGAAGTGCTGTAGTCCATAAGCAGTCCAAAAAAAGGATTATTTCAAGCACAACTACATAATTCCACTCAATGGAACACACATATTGAACAAAAACACACACGAAAGTGTGTGATGAAATCTGCCATACGTTTTCATAATTTCCATACTTGCTAGTTTTTTTTTCCATTCTTCCAGATGCTACCCAGGTCTGACAGGTTATCCCTAAGCAGTGGCCATGTTACTAGTCTTCATTTTTATACCCTCCACCATAGGATGGGGGGTATATTAACTTTGTCATTCCGTTTGCACCACATCGAAATATTGCTCTAAGACACCATAAAGTATATATATTCTGGGTCGTGGTGAAATTCTGAGTCGATCCAAGCATGTCCGTCCGTCCGTCTGTTGAAATCACGCTACTTCTAACGAAACAAGCTATCGACTTCAAACTTGGCACAAGTAGTTGTTATTGATGTAGGTCGGATGGTATTGCAAATGGGCCATATCGGTCCACTTTTACGTATAGCCCCCATATAAATGGACCCCCAAATTTGGCTTGCGGAGCCTCTCAGAGAAGCGTATGGTCTCTAACAACCATGCAAAAATTGATCCCCATCGGTCCATAATTATATATAGCCCCCATATAAACCGATCCGCAGATTTGGCTTACGAACCTCTAAGAGAAGCATATTTAATCCGATCTGGCTGAAATTTTGTACATGGTGTTGGTATATGGTATCTAATAACCATGCAAAAATTGATGCACATCGGTCTATATATATATAGCACCCATATAAACCGATCCCCATATTTTACCTCGGGAGCCTCTTGAAGGAGCAAAATTCATTCGATCCGGTTGAAATTTGGTACATTTCGCTAGTGTATGGCCGATAACAACCATGCCAAAATTGGTCCGTATCGATCTATATTATATATAGCCCCCCAAAAAAAAAAACGATCTCCAATCACAGAAAAATCAAGATTGCCAAAAATTATCTACAAACATTTTATTGTCATAGAAAATTTTTTCAAAATTTTATATTTCTATAGAAAATTTTGTCAAAATTTTATATCTATAGAAAATGTTGTCAAAATTTAATTTCAATAGAAAATTTTGCCAAATTTGTTTTTCTATAAAAAATTGTGTCAAAATTTTATTTCTATAGAAAATTTTATCAATTTTTTTTCTATCAAAAATTTTGTCAAAATTTTATTTCTATAGAATATTTTTTCAAAATTTATTTAAATCGAAAATTTTGTGAAAATTTTATTTCCAAAGAAAATTTTGTCAAAATTTTGTTTATATAGAAAATTTTGTCAAAATATTATCTCTATAGAAAATTTTGTAAAAATTTTATTTCTATTGAAAATTTTGTCAAAATTTTATTTCAATAGAAAATTTTGTCAAATTTGTTTTTCTATAAAAAATTTTGTCAAAATTTTATTTCTATAGAAAATTTTATCAATTTTTTTTCCAAAATTTCCAAAATTTTGTCAAAATTTTGTTTATATCGAAAATTTTGTCAAAATATTATCTCTATAGAAAATTTTGTAAAAATTTTATTTCTATTGAAAATTTTGTCAAAATTTTATTTCAATAGAAAATTTTGTCAAACGTTTATTTCAATAAAAAATTTTATTCCTATAGAAAATTTTGTCAAAATTTTATTTCTATAGAAAGTTTTGTCAAAATTGTATTCCTATAGAAATTTTTGTCAAAATTTTATTTCTATAAAAATTTTGTCAAAATTTTATTTCTATAGAAAATTTTGTCAAAATTTTATTTCTATAGAAAATTTTGTCAAAATTTTATTTCTATAGAAAAATTTGTCAAAATTTTATTTCTATAGAAAAATTTGTCAAAATTATATTTTTATAGAAAATTTTGTCAAAATTTTATTTCTATAGAAAATTTTGTCAAAATTTTATTTCTATAGAAAAATTTGTCAAAATTTTATTTCTATAGAAAATTTTGTCAAAATTTTATTTCTATAGAAAATTTTGTCAAAATTTATTTATATCGAAAATTTTGTCAAAATTTTATTTCTATAGACAATTTTGTCAAAATTTTGTTTATATAGAAAATTTTGTCAAAATATTATCTCTATAGAAAATTTTGTAAAAATTTTATTTCTATTGAAAATTTTGTCAAAATTTTATTTCAATAGAAATTTTTGTCAAACGTTTATTTCAATAAAAAATTTTATTCCTATAGAAAGTTTTGTCAAAATTGTATTCCTATAGAAAATTTTGTCAAAATTTTATTTCTATCGAAAATTTTGTCAAAATTTTATTTCTATAGAAAATTTTGTCAAAATTTTATTTCTATAGAAAAATTTGTCAAAATTTTATTTCTATAGAAAAATTTGTCAAAATTTTATTTCTATAGAAAATTTTGTCAAAATTTTATTTCTATAGAAAATTTTGTCAACATTTTATTTCTATAGACAATTTTGTCAAAATTTTATTTCTATAGAAAATTTTGTCAAAATTTATTTATAGCGAAAATTTTGTCAAAATTTTATTTCTATAGAAAATTTTGTCAAAATTTTATTTCTATAGAAAAATTTGTCCAAATTGTACTCCTACAGAAAATTTTATCAAAATTTTATTTCTATAGAATATTTTGTCTTTATTTCTATAGAAAAAATTATTTATATAGAAAATTTCGTCAAAATTTTAATTCTATACAAAATGTTCACAAAATTTTATTTCTATAAAATATTTTGTTAATTTTGTTTATAACAAATTTTGTTGAAATTTTATTTTTAAGAAAAATTTTATTAAAATTTTATTTCTAAAGGAAATTTTTGTCAAAATTTTATTTCTATAGAAAATTTTGTCAAAATTTTTTTTTATAGAAAATTTTGTCAATATTTTATATCTTTAGGAAATTTTGTCAAAATATAATTTCTATACAAAATTTTGTCAAAAATTTATTTCTATAGAAAATTTTGTCAAAATTTTATTTCTATAAAAAAAAAACTATGAAGCATTTCATAGTTGGAGAGGAATATTTTGCAAAATCTTCCAAAACATCAAACATTCTACCAATCTACCCAACAGTTAAAAATCTGCCATTTTTGGTAGGCTCGTGTTCATAATTGTATATAGCCCCCATATAAAGCGACCCCCATATTTCAAGTCTGGCTCTATAATTACCGCACAAAAGTTCATATCGGTTCGTAATTATTTCTTCTCTATACATACCGGTCAAGAATTGAATATATACGTATTTAATCGACCTTTCTTTTGTCTACTATATATCCCGCATGGACTAACTTACAATTTTGAAGATGATGTTAAGAAGTTGTAAGATGCCTTGCCATTGGCCGCAACCCAAGTAATTTAATTGTGGATGACCGTCTTTAGTAGAAGTTTCTACGCTATCCATGGTGGAGGGCATATAAGATTCGGCCTGGCCGAACTTACAGCTTTGTATACTTGTTTCTACTTTTAGTCTTCGCTCTCTTTTTCAAAGTCCTTTGAAATTTGTGGTCAATGGAAAATTTGATTTTAATTCCTCACACTTTCGATAGCAAAAACTTTCTAACAAATGTCTCTTGGAATCTTGTGGGAAAAGGAAACGTCTTCCTCCTCATCGCAGGAGGCATAGTAGGCTTAAAGTTTACTTTCTCACCACATATGACAAAAGTTTTTCCATTCATTTTCACATCTACTAGATGTCAGTCAGCATAAATGTGGTGGCACTTTTGCCATGTTGGTATCATTTGTGATGGAAAATAATTAAGTTATTATAGGGCTCAACGTGTGTGTGGAAGGATATAAAAGTAGATTTGGTCTTTGGCAGATAGCTAAAAATGCCACACAACATAAGAACGCAATAGGTGATGAACTAGGGTGTTTGCATTAGTATATGTTTATTGGCAGGGATGCCATACGGAGACGGGGACGTTAAGAAAATGCGCACGGGGAACATCAGCTCAAACCTAAATGAAACACCGACACAAATCTGAGGCAACGCTTCATAATGAATAAGAGTGAACCCCAACAAAATGTAACTGACTCATGAAAATCGATCACAATGCAAGCTTAGGTTGAAAACAGGTTGTTCAGGTTGTCCTATCTCATGTAGACTATCCTACACCTAAACCAGTATACGGCTGGTAGAGTGCTCTAACTTCTTCTTTCCACTGTTCCCTTCTTTTATTTCAGGAATTCTGTGTCTCAAACGAATTCTCTGATTTGTTTCCAGTCCCCGATACCGAATCACCGCTTCACTCATATGGTTAACTCTTCGTCATGTAAAGGCATGCCAGTGGCAAAGGTAGTGTTCCTAGGTCTCCTTATCATTAAAACACGCCATACATGCACCATCCTTTGCTGTTCCTATTCGGCACAAATGTGCTCTCAATTCTAGGTGTCAAGTCATTATTTCCACTGTCCTCCCCACTGTTGTCCTACTCTCCTTGAGTAATTCTCCAGTCTTCTTCTTATCTGGGTCACCCCATAGTATTTTCGTTGCCCTTCCGATGCTTGCATTTGTCCACATCGTTTTATGTGTGTTTCGTGCCCATTTATCTATCTCAGCCCGCATTGCATCTTTTGGCTTTCAGTTCTCTAAGTTCACTTCCCTAAGTGTCCCAGCCATTGAAATAAAATTTTGACAGCATTTTCCATTGACATAAAATATTGACAAAATTTTCTCTAGAAATAAAATTTTTACAAAATCTTTTATAGAACTGAAATGTTGACAAAATTTTCTACAGAAAAAAGTGTTGCCAAAAATTTTCTGTACGAATAAAACTTTCAGTAATTTTTTTACAGAAATAAAGCTTATTTCTGTAAAATAAGCTTTATTTCTGTAAAAGACAAAATTTTCTACAGAAATAAAATTTTGACAAAATTTTCTACAGAAATAAAATTTTGACAAAATTTTCTATAGAAATAAAATTTTGACAAAATTTTCTATAGAAATAAAATTTTGACATAATTTTCTATAGAAATAAAATTTTGACATAATTTTCTATAGAAATAAAATTTTGACAAAATTTTCTATAGAAATAAAATTTTGACAAAATTTTCTATAGAAATAAAATTTTGACAAAATGTTCTATAGAAATAAAATTTTGACAAAATTTTCTATAGAAAAAAAATGAAAAAATTTTCTATAAATATAAAATTTCTTACACAGTTTTCTATAGAAATAAATTTCTGCAGAAATAAATTTTTGACAAAATCTTCTATAGAAATAAAATTTTGACAAAATTTTGTATTGAAATAAAATTTTCGGAAAATTTTCTAGTTTCTATATAAATAAAATTTTGACATAATTTTCTATAGAAATAAAATGTTGACAAAATTTTCTATAGAAATAAAATGTTGACAAAATTTTCTATAGAAATCAAATGTTGACAAAATTTTCTACAGAAATAAAATTTTGACAAGATTTTTTATGGAAATAAAATTTTGAAAAAATTTTCTATAGAAATAAAATTTTGACAAAATTTACTATGGAAAAAACAAGTATATACGGCCGTAAGTTCGGCCAGGTCGAAGCTTATGTACCCTCCACCATGGATTACGTAGAAACTTCTACTGAAGACTGTCATCTACAATCGAATTACTTGGGTTGCGGTAACACTTGCCGATTGCAAGGTATCTTAAAACTTCCTAACATCGTCTTCTAAATTACAAGGTAGTCCATACTTAGTATATTTTAAACTAAAAAAGGCCGATTAAATTCGTATATAATTAAGTTTAAAGTTTCTATAGAAATAAAATTTTGACAAAATAAAATTTTGCCAACATTTTCTATAGAAGTAAAATTTGGAAAAAAATTTCTACAGATATAAAATTTGGAAAAAAATTCTATAGAAATAAAATATTGACAAAATTTTCTATAGAAATAAAATTTTGACAAAATTTTCTATAGAAATAACATTTTGATAATGTTTTCCATAAAAATAAAATTTTGGTAGATTATTTTTGGCTCGAGTGGCAACCATGAATATGAACCGATATGGACCAATTTTTGTGTGATTGGGGATCGGCTATATATAACTATAGACCGATATGGACCAATTTTGGCATGGATATTAGCGGCCTTATACTAACACCACGTTGCAAATTTCAACAGGACCGGATGAATTTTGCTCCTCCAAGAGGTTCCGGAGATCAAATCTGGGGAACGGTTTATACGGGGGCTATATATAATTATGGACCGATATGGACCAATTTTTGCATGGTCATTAGAGAAAATATACCAACACCATGTACCAAATTTCAGCCGGATCGGATGAAATTTTCATTTCTTAGAGGCTCCGCCAGCCAAATCGGGGGATCGGTTTATATGGGGACTATATATAATTATGGACCGATGTGGACCAATTTTTGCATGGTTGTTAGAGACCATATATTAACACCATGTACCAAATTTCAGCCGGATCGGATGAAATTTTCTTCTCTTAGAGGGTCTGCAAGCCAAATTTGGGGGTCCGTTTATATGGGGGCCATACGTAAAAGTGGACCGATATGGACCAAGTTTTGCATGGTTGTTAGAGACCATAACCTAACACCATGTACCAAATTTCAGCCGGATCGGATGAAATTTACTTCTCTTAGAGCGATCGCAAGCCAAATTTGGGGGTCCGTTTATATGGGGGCTATACGTAAAAGTGGACCGATATAGAGCAATTTTTGCATGGTTATTAGAGACCATATACTAACACCATGTACCAAATTTCAGCCGGATCGGATGAAATTTGCTTCTCTTAGAGCAATCGCAAGCCAAATGTGGGTGTCCGTTTATATGAGGGCTATACGTAAAAGTGGACCGATGTCGACCAATTTTTGCATGGTTGTTAGATACCATATACTAACACCATGTACCAAATTTCAGCCGGATCGGATGAAATTTGCTTCTCTTAGAGCAATCGCAAGCCAAATTTGGGTGTCCGTTTATATGGGGGCTATACGTAAAAGTGGACCGATATAGAGCAATTTTTGCATGGTTTTTAGAGACCATATGCTAACACCATGTACCAAATTTCAGCCGGATCGGATGAAATTTGCTTCTCTTAGAGACCCCGCAAGCCAAATTTGTGGGTCCGTTTATATGGAGGCTATATATAATTATGGACCGATATGGCCCATTTGCAATACCATCTGACCTACATCAATAACAACTACTTGTGCCAAGTCGATAGCTTATTTTGTTCGGAAGTTAGCGTGATTTCAACAGACTTACGGAAGGACGGATGGAAGGACGGACGGAAGGACGGACGGAAGGACGGATGGAAGGACGGACGGACGGACGGACATGCTCAGATCGACTCAAAATTTCACCACGACCCAGAATATATATACTTTATGGGGTCTTAGAGCAATATTTCGATGTGTTAGGTTAGGTTAGGTTAAAATGGCAGCCCGATTAAATTTCAGGCTCACTTAGACTATTCAGTCCATTGTGATACCACATTTAACTAAAAGTACCTATTACATATGGGCACTTCTAGTCTTCTAGTCGATGTGTTACAAACGGAATGACAAAGTTAATATACCCCCATCCTATGGTGGAGGGTATAAAAAATTTGACAAAATTTTCTATGGAAATAAAAGTTTTACAAAATTTTCTATAAAAATCAATTTTTTACAAAATTTTGTACAGAAATTTTGTATAGAAATTACATTTTTAAAAATTAATTTTTTTTGTTCGGTAGTTTGTTTGGTAAATTTTTCTCCAAATTTTGGTTGATTATTTATGGCTCGAGTGGCAACCATGGTCCTAACTCTTATCGCCAGTTCGTTTGCCTTTACGTTTCCTCTTATTCCGGCATGTACCTGCTCCCATATGATGGTAATCCTTCCGTATTCCGAATATTCGTTGATGATGCTTTTGCATTTCAATTTGGCTCGCGATCGAACCACAATATCTGCTATTACCTTCAATGCCCAGCGGCAATCTGTGTAAATGTTCACGTTTTGTGGCTTTGTGTTATCTCCGATTATTCCGCTATGACACACACTTCTGCTTGCAGCACTGTGGTCCGGTAATCGGAACAGGATCTTGGTGTCAAGGCCCTCCACGGCTATGCCTTTTTTCTGAACCTCAATAGGACTTAAGTCCAGTATCGTCTACAAAGATCTGATTGACATGGTCTTCTTTGCCTCAATTATGTCAATTTCTATGATGCACTTCCTTTCCATTGATGACCACCAAACCATCGACAAGTGTGTCAGGATTGGCCTAATTACGATCTCACGTATCCAATGAGTCATCTCTGGATTCAGACCCCATTTAAAGCCCGGTTCGATATATTGGGCAATTTTAGTTCTTCTAGTAAATGAAATAATTCTGTCTTCTCCGGGTTAACACTCAGACCCCTGGCTCTTGTCCAATCATATGCAATGCTCAGCCCATTTCTGCCCTCCTCCAGAGTCTGTTGGGATCCGTTCCCTGCAGAAATATTATAACATCGTCTGAATAACAGACGGATACAAATCCCTCCTTATCTAGAATGCTAAGTAGATCATATACAGTTCTTTCCCACTACGATAGTATGCCTCCCTGTTGAGTTCCCCGTTCAATTGCTGTATATCGAAGTCTTTTTCCCCTCGTTTGTATTGAAATCTTCCATGCCATCCCTATAAGTTTTTAAGTTTCCTTTTTTTTCATATGTTAGCTTATGTTATTTTCATAGGTGAGGGACACATGCACACAACAACCATGAGTTTATAATTTTTTGGCAAGTTTATAAAATTTTCATTAATTTCAACCACAAGAGATTTTTGATGACATTTCACTATCACCACCTTTGCCACAAATAGCAAGAGCAGCAGCCTCAGTAACACCATCATCAACATCATCGTTCATATCATTTTTGTATATTTTGGGCCACCACAAACATTCATCACCGAGATCTGTATGATAGCAATCAATGCTTGTATACATGTGTCCCTGAGTCCTGTCCCCTTGGTTAATTTTGCACAAATTTCTCATACATTTCAATACCTTAAGGGATTTCGGGATTTCTCATAACTATGATAACAATATTCGTTAGGCTTATAATTTTTGATGTAGCTTTTGGTTTTGGACTCCCAAATGTCTAAACAACGAAGCAGGTTACATCGAAAGTTTTCATTAAGATGAGAGAGAGAGAGAAGGAGCGAAGGAGCGAAGGAGATTGAAATATATTTTGAAAGTTTACGTAAATTGGTTTATGTCTACTTCATATAACATCTGTATAACTCAATATGGACTTTAGGATAGAGGTCTACCCTCTTTACCACGAAAGGCTTAATTGATTATGACGGCAATCAAACCGACAAATTTTAGTCACTTTATGACAAGTCGACATTCAAAGATCAGTGAATCTACCCAAATAGAAGATTCATCTCTACTTAGGTTAGGTTAGGTAAGGTGGCAGCCCGATGTATCAGGCTCACTTGTGTTCGGTCGAAGCCACGGAATCGAACCCACGACCTCGTGTATGCAAGGCGGGCATGCTAACCATTGCAACACGGTGGCTCCCTTCATCTCTACTTATACTAAGGGGTTTCGGCATGCAGCTCAATCACTTAAGCTTTGTTCTATAGTTCAGTTCCTGAAACTCTGTTATGTGGCACAATCACAGCTGGGGTTTTGTCCAGCACTTTAATCCGTATGCCCTCATTCAATGTGATCTTAAATCCGCAATTGAATCATGGAAGCTCAGCTCTTCAGCTCAATCATTGGATGTGGTTTCACTGCAATGTGGAACGCTGTGCTATAAAAAAGAGGTCCCTTGTCATTGAGCTTAACATGGAATCGGACAGCACTCTGTGATTAGAGAGAAGTTCACAATGGTCTAAGTGAGCCTTATACTTATACTTATATTATGCTGTCACCTAACCTAATCTTGGATGTTTAAACGATCTCTAAGTTTTCAGGCCGGCCAGTTCAATTACTGGGTTCATTCACCCATACAATCATTACGACATTGAATCTTCAGTTCAAAAGTTCAATCACAGCGACTCTCTGCTGAACTTCATTCACTGAGTCTTAAGTCCACAACGAAAGAGACTGCATTCTGGATGTTTAAGCGATCAGTTTAACAACTTATAAATTGGATGTGCAATTCAATCACTAAGTCTGAAGATCTGCTTCTGAAATTTCAGTCTTCATTTCAATGTAGACCTTGGGTCTGCTACGCTTCAATCCTTAGGTGTTTATGCCAAAATCACAACATGGAGACCCTGAACCAGATATACAAAAGTTCAACCACTGCTACTCTTTAGTGTACTCGAATCACTTAGACCTTAGGTCTGCAGTTAATTCATTGAAGCCAAGGTCCTCCATTCAAACACTGGGGGTTCAAGCACGCACTATGTCCTTGGTTCTACAGTGTAATCACAAAGCCTTAAGCATGCGGCTTTTTCACTGAGACCTTGTGTCTTGAATTTAATCGCTGATGTTCAGACCTGTAGTTAAATCGGTCTGGAATTCAATCACTGAAATATTGAGTTTCCATAGGTTTCAGCTGTCAATTTAATCATTGAAACCTTGGATCTTCAATTCACTGAGTACTTAAGCTATCAGTTTAACCACTCATAAATTGGACGTGCAATTAAATCAATAAGTCTGCAGTTCTTCTGCTGAAATCTGGGCCTTCTCTTCAATATCGTAGACCTTGGGTCTGGGATTCAATCACTGATGGTCACATTTGTTCTTCAATCACTGGATGTTTATGCCAGAAAACAGAACACTGAGACCCTGAACCAGGTACTTAAAAGTTCAATCACTGCGACTCTTCAGAGTACTCTAATCACTTAGACCTTCAATTCAATCATTGAGGCTATGGTCCCCAATTCAAAGCAAGCTCTAAATCTTTTGGTATACCGTGTAATCATGAAGGCTTCGGTATGCAACTTTATCACTGAGTCCTTGTAACTGAAATTCAATCACTGATGTTCAGAACTTCAGTTAAATCACTAAGTGTTCATACCAGAAATCCAATCGCTGAGACTTTAAGTCTGCAACTCAATCACTGAAGCTTAGGTCTCCAATCAATCACTGGGTGTTTGAGCGATCGCAAAGTCCACAGTTCAATCACTGAGACATAGGCTTAATCACCGAAACTATGGTCTACAGTTCCATCACTGGGATCGTGGTTCTGGAATTTTATTACTAATGTTGAGAGCTGCAGTTTAAGCTCTTGAAATTTAATAACTGTGACCTTAAACTTGCAGTTGAAAATGCAATCACACCTTCGGTTCACTGCACATTAGGACTCCAGTCACTGAAACTTAGGACTCCAGTACAATCACTTGGTGTTAGAGCGATGACAAAGTCTTTTAGTCTATAGTTCAATCATGGACCTTCGGTCTTAATCACTGAAAACTGGGATATGCAGTTCCATCACTGAGACTCAGGTCTGTAGTTCATTTTCAGAGGTTTTGGTCTTCAGTTCATTCACAATGACTTTAGATCTACAGTGCCACCACTCAGGCTTCGGCGTGCAAATATATCACTGAGACTGCAATTGAATCAGTGAGGCTTAGATATCCAGCCTGGATTTTAAAGCGATCACTAAGTATTTGGGATCTACAGTTCAGTCATTATGGCTTCGGCTTACAGCTGAATCACTGAGACCTTGTTTCTGGAATTAATCACTGTGTTCAGGTCTGTAGTTCAATCACTGCATGTTTATATCAGAAATTTTTTACTGATACCTTGAATCTCCAGTTCAATCTCTGAGATGCTCCACTTCAATCGCTAAAATCTCTGTATTTCAATCAGTTTAATCACTGGAATTTCAAGCCTGCATTGCAATCACTGGCATTTTACACCACAAACTCAATCACTGATACCATGAATCTGCAGCTCAATCATTGCATTTTAATCACTTAGGCCTGAGGCTTAAGTTAACAAGTGAATTAATTTATGCGACCAGTTCAACATCTGATGGTGTTTTCTTTTCTGAAAAAAGTGCTTTGCCGTCATTTTGTCTGTACAGAATGCGCATTTTTAAAATGTTACCAGCAACCTAAAAAAATGCTATCATTTCAGCGGGCAGAAAAGAATCCAAAGAAGGAAACAGGGCAATCGCAGCGCTCTCGATTGTTGGCAGTGCTGAAAATGCCCGTAATTTGCCTCTATGCGTGGCACTATTTTAACAACAGAATTCGAAGCCTTTTCGCACTTTTGCCTGTTTTTTTAGAAAAGAACCTAAAAAGTACATTTTCCGGGCAAAATGCAAAAAAGTGCGCATTTTTTACAAGAAAAGAAAACGCCATGAGACTCTAATGCCCCAATTTTTTTGCCAGCTGACTAAAAACTCAATGTCAACGATACAAAATCAAGAAAGCGACACAAGAAAAATGTCTACGGTAAAATTCAGTATATGCTACAAAGACTCTTGAACAGTTTTAACTAATTTTTCTTTTTATTTTACCCAGTTTTGTTGGCTTAAGGTGTGTTTTACTAAAGGCTTCCTCATATAACGAAGCATTAGAGGGTTAAAGTTCTGAGATCGAACTGGATTTCAATCACTGAGGTTTCGTTAGTCAGTTCAACCGCTGGGACCGTGGGTTTGCAATTCAAACACTGAGGCTAGAATTCAATCACTGATGGTGGCGTTTATTCACAGGGATTTTAAGCGATCAATTTAACCACTGATAAATTCCATCTACCGTTTAATGAATGAGACTCTGGTCTGTAGTTCAACTTCTAACTTCTTTGTCTTCAGTTTAATTTCTAAGATCTTGCATCTAACATATTGTGTAATCACTGAATCTTCGGCCAGCAGACAAATCTCTGACATCCTGGGAATGCAATTCAATAATTAAGACCTTGGATCAAACGTCCTTTTGAACCATTCAGATCTTTGGTCTGCAAACAGTTCAACCTTTCACAGTAGTTCACTCACTGAGATGTTCAGTCAGAAATGGTGCATGTCAGTAATTGAAGTTCATGTCAACTTGGATGTCAATTCAATCAATGAACCTTGGGTATTTCGGCCAGCATTTAAGACTTTGGTCTTCAGACCAATATCTAAATCCTTGGGAGCCACCATGGTGCAATGGTTAGCATACCCGCCTTGCATACACAAGGTCGTGGGTTCGATTCCTGCTTCGACCGAACACCAAAAGTTTCTCAGCGGTGGATTATCCTACCTCAGTAATGCTGGTGACATTTCTGGGGGGTTTCCAAGCTTCGCTAAGTTGTTTCACTGCAATGTGGCATACCGTTCGGACTCGGCTATAAACAGGAGGTCCATTGTCATTGAGCTTAACATAGAATCGGGCAGCACTCAGTGATAAGAGAGAAGTTGACCAATGTGGTATCACAATGGACTGAATAGTCTAAGTGAGCCTGATACATCGGGCTGCCACCTAACCTAGCCTAAGTCCTTGGGTTTGCAATAAAATCACTGTGGCTTCGGCAAACATGTAAGTCAGCGAGAACACTGGGATCTTGGTCTATAATTCAATCAGTAAGGCCACAATACAATCACTAATGCTGCTTTTCATTCATTGGGATTTTAAGCGATCAATTTAACAACTGATAAATTTGATCTGCAGTTCAATCTCTGTGACTCTGCTCTGCAATTCATCTTCTAAAGCCTTCAGTTCAATGATCTGAGATCTGTGTAAACACTGAAACATCCGCCTGTGCACATATCAGTAATACCTTGGGTCCGCAATTCAATAACCGATACCTTGGGTCTGTTGTTCAATAACTGGATGTTTAATCTGAACCATTAATAAAGGGTGATACGGTCAAAATTTGGTCAAGGGAAAACTCGTGTAAATCGGTGAAATCGTTTATTTAAAAAATCAAATTTAATTTCTTTTTCATGTTCAATTAGTATAAAATTCTGGAAAAATATTCAGTTAGGCTTTCGCTTTTCCAAATCCGAATTGCCGGGCCTCACGCTTGACACCTGCCATCAGATTTTATACAGCCACCTTGTCCACCTTCTTCGCCGCAGAAAGCCAGTTTGCCTTGAACTGCTGCTCGTCCTTAGCAGTTTTTTTTGGTCTTCTTTAGGTTCCGCTTGACAATAGCCCAGTATTTCTCAATTGGGCGGAGCTCTGGCGTGTTGGGAGGGTTCTTGTCCTTGGGAACCACCTGCACGTTGTTGGCGGCGTACCACTCCATGGCCTTTTTACCGTAATGGCAAGATGCCAAAACAGTACGGAACATACGTGTTTCTTCAGGAAAGGCAGCAGACGTTTATTCACGTTAATTTCTTGGTTGACAGTCCCGGAAGCTATGAAAATGCTGCTTTTCAAGCCACAGGTACAGATGGCTTGCCAAGCCAGATATTTCTTTGCTTGAAATTATCTGCTACCTTTCCCCTTCCTTTTGCCGTATAAAATTCCTGTCCCGGAAGCTGCTTGTAGTCGGCTTTGACGTAGGTTTTGTCGTCCATTACCACGCAGTCAAACTTAGTCAGCATCGTCGTGTACAGCCTCCGGGATCGCGCTTTGGCCGTCGTATTTTGTTTATCATCGCGATTTGGAGTCACTACCTTCTTGTAAGTCGATAGTCCGGCTCGTTTTTTGGCTCGATGCACGGTTGTAGACGATACACCCAGCTTATTTGCGGCATCTCGGAGAGAGAGGTTAGGGTTTCGCTTGAAACTACCGGCAACTCTCTTTGTTGTCTCAGCGGCTTCCGGTTTTCGATTTCCACGCCCGATCCAGACTTCCTGGCTGTCGACAAACGTTCCCCAAACACTTTAATTACCTTTGTAACGGTTGATTTGGCAACTTTTAGCGATTTTGCCAGCTTTGCGTGCGAGTAGCTCGGATTTTCGCAATGCGCGAGCAAAATTTTGATACGCTGCTCTTCTTGCTTGGACGGCATTTTGACAACTGAAGAGTGAATTCCAAAATCAAAATAGGAGCAACATTCTACACACACACACACCTTCAAAATGAGAGGTGTTCAGGTTTTTTAAATGCAAAATTGAAAGAAATACGTCAAGTTTATATTGACCCAATTTTGACGTATCACCCTTTACCTTTGTTTTGCAGTTCAACACTCCGCTGCAGTTCAATCACTGCAGTAATTGAACTGCCGAACAATTTGGATCTCCAATTCAATTACTGAACATTTGCTTTACAGACCAGACTCTGAGGCCTCGGTCGGTTTTGGTTGGAGGGTTAAGCAGTTCGACTTTCCACTGCAGTTCAATCCCTGCGACATTCAGTTATTAATATTGCACTTCAGTAATCAAACAGCAGGTCAACTTGAATTTCCAATTCAATGCATCGTTGGTCTGTAGGTCAACATCTGAGGCCCGATCCTCAGAACAATATCAGAGACCTTGGGTCTGCAATAAAATCACTGAGACTTCGGCAAGCAGGTACATCACTGAGATCTTGGGTCTGAAATTCAATCACTGATTGTTTTGGCCAGATATTCAACCACTGAGGCTTTAGTCTACAGCTTAAATACTGAAGCCTAGGTATGGTATTTATCTAGGCAGTCTTAGGTCAACCACCGAGATTGACCTACCTGAACTTCAGGCACTTGGTGTTTTGACAAGAATTTCCAGTGTTCAACCGATGAAATTCGTCCTGTACCTTGTTTCTAAATATTCATATAATTCTCTGACAATGGAAATAGTTAACCAGATTTCGCCTATTATACTTTATTTGAAGCCTTGAAAAAAAAATTAAACCGTCGAAAACTCAACACAAAAAAAAAACTTTTGTCATAAACCCCCTTTTAAATGATGATGGATGATGATAAATGACATCAAATGTTAATAAATTTATGAAACAAAAAACTGAGTATCAACATCAAATCATATTCACAAATAACTCTCACAACAAATTCATATTGACATTACGAATATGCACACTGGAAATCAACTTTAAAAAAAATATTCATATAATCTCATGTGTAGAAAATTTTATATATACATAGGTATATATACAATATTTTTATAATATTAAATTGAGCCGACGGGCTTTTTGGGCAGCAAATAAATCAATGACTTCTTCAGTTGGCACATTTATTTGGCGATGAACCGACATTAATGCCAATCCTTTGAGTCTACTCTCGCTAGTCGAATTTCTAAGATACGTCTTTAATCTCTTCTTTGTTGAAAATTAACGTTCGGATGAGCACGTAGTAACTGCAGGGATGGAAAATGCAGTACTATAGTACTTTTTTCAAACCTTTTTCAACCCGGTCAGTACCGTAGAACCCCCGCGAATGATTTAGTACCTTTTGTGTAGACATTTTTGAGCCGATATCAGATTTATGGTACAATAGCTTTGACAAAATATTTTAATATTTTGAGAAAGTCTTTATCAACCTTATTTGCTAATAGTCTTTTACAACTATGGCAAAACAGACATGTTCATGTGGGAAGAAAATCTCGATTTTGTAAAAGACATAGTCAAAAACAGGCATTAATTGAACTTCAAGAAAGTTTTAGTCGAAACAAGTATATACGGCCGTAAGTTCGGCCAGGCCGAAGCTTATGTACCCTCCACCATGGATTGCGTAGAAACTTTTACTGAAGACTGTCATCCACAATCGAATTACTTGGGTTGCGGTCACACTTGCCGATGGCAAAGTATCTTAAAACTTCCTAACACCGTCTTCCAAATTACAAGGTAGTCCATACGTAGTATATATTATACTAAAAAAGGCCGATTAAATACGTATATAATTAAGTTTAAAGTTTCTATAGAAATAAAATTTTGACAAAATAAAATTTTGACAAAATAAAATTTTGACATTTTCTATAGAAGTAAAATTTGGAAAAAATTTTCGATAGAAATAAAATTTGGAAAAAATTTTCTATAGAAATAAAATTCTGACAAAATTTTCTATAGAAAACAAATTTTACAAAATTTTCTATAAAAATAAAATTTTGACAAAATTTTCTATAGAAATAAAATTTTGACAAAATTTTCTATAGAAATAAAATTTTTACAAAATTTTCTATAGAAATAACATTTTGACAATGTTTTCCATAAAAATAAAATTTTGCTAGATTATTTTTGGATCGAGTGGCATCCATGAATACGAACCGATATGGACCAATTTTTGTGTGATTGGGGATCGGCTATATATAACTATAGACCGATATGGACCAATTTTGGCATGGATATTAGCGGCCTTATACTAACACCACGTTTATGGACCGATATGGACCAATTCTTGCGTGTTTGTTAGAGACGACATTCTAACACCATGTTCCAAATTTCAACCGGATCGGATGAATTTTGCTCCTCCAAGAGGCTCCGTAGGACAAATCTGGGAATCGATTTATATGAGGCTATGTATAATTATGGACCGATGTGGACCAATTTTTGCATGGTCATTAGAGAACATATACCAATACCATGTACCAAATTTCAGCCGGATCGGATGAAATTTGCTTCTCTTAGAGGCTCCGCAAGCCAAATCGGTGGATCGGTTTATATGGGGGCAATATATAATTATGGACCAATGTAGACCAATTTTTGCATGGTTGTTGGAGACCATATACTAACACCATGTACCAAATTTCAGCCAGATCGGATGAAATTTGCTTCTCTTAGAGGCTCCGCAAGCCAAATCAGGGGATCGGTTTATATGGGGGCTATATGTAATTATGGACCGATATGGACCAATTTTTCCATGGTTGTTAGAGACCATATACTAACATCATGTACCAAATTTCAGCCGGATCGGATGAAATTTGCTTCTCTTAGAGCAATCGCAAGCCAAATTTGGGGGTCCGTTTATATGGGGGCTATACGTAAAAGTGGACCGATATGGACCAATTTTTGCATGGTTGTTAGAGACCGCATACTAACACCATGTACCACATTTCAGCCGGATTGGATGAAATTTGCTTCTTTTAGAGCAATCGCAAGCCAAATTTGGGGGTCCGTTTATATGGGGGCTATACGTAAAAGTGGACCGATATGGCCCATTTGCAATACCATCCGACCTACATCAATAACAACTACTTGTGCCAAGTTTCAAGTCGATATCTTGTTTCGTTCGAAAGTTAGCGTGATTTCAACAGACGGACGGACGGACGGACATGCTCAGATCGACTCAGAATTTCACCACGACCCAGAATATTATGGGGTCTTAGAGCAATATTTCGATGTGTTACAAACGGAATGACAAAGTTAATATACCCCATCCTATGGTGGAGGGTATAAAAAGAATGCGATTCTATATTATCGATTTTTTATTTCGGTAGAAAATTTTGTCAAAATTTTATTTCTATATAGAATTTTTGCAAAATTTTATTTTTATAGTAAATGTTGTCAAAATTTTATTTCAACTGAAAATTTTGTAAAAATTTTATTTCTATAGGAAAATTTTGCAAATTTTTTTTTTCTATAGAAAAAATTTTGCAAATTTTTTTTTTTCTATAGAATTTTTTGCAAAATTTTATTTCTATAGAAAATTTTTGCAAAATTTTATTTATATAGAAAATTTTGTCAAAATTATATTTTCTTTAAAATTCAGTCTCTTGACAATCTATATAGAATTTTTGCAAAATTTTATTTTTATAGAAAATTTTGTCAAAATTTTATTTCAATTGAAAATTTTGTAAAAATTTTATTTCTATAGGAAATTTTTGCAAAATTTTGTTTCTATAGAAAAAATTTTGCAAATTTTTTTTTTCTATAGAATTTTTTTGCAAAATTTTATTTCTATAGAAAATTTTTGCAAAATTTTATTTATATAGAAAATTTTGTCAAAATTATATTTTCTTTAAAATTCAGTCTCTTGACAATCTATATAGAATTTTTTCAAAATTTTATTTATATAGAAAATTTTGTCAAAATTATATTTGCTTTAAAATTCAGTCTCTTGACAATCTATATAGAATTTTTGCAAAATTTTATTTTTATAGAAAATTTTGTCAAAATTTTATTTCAATTGAAAATTTTGTAAAAATTTTATTTTTATAGGAAATTTTTGCAAGATTTTATTTCTATAGAAAAAATTTTGCAAATTTTATATATATAAAATAGAATCTTTTTGCAAAATTTTATTTCTATAGAAAATTTTTGCAAAATTTTATTTCTATAGAAAATTTTGTCAAAATTTTATTTTTTTTTTTAAATTCAGTCTCTTGACAATAATCTTCCAGTGAAATTTTTGTTGAAATTTAGTAAAAAGTACCTTTCCGCTCAAAAAATACCTTTTTTTACTTTCTTAAAAATTGTATTTTCCATCCCTGAGTCACTGGCAAAGTGACCAAAATTTTTAAAAGAATATGCACGTTTGGAAATATCTCTTTATTGCTTCCATCGCTGAAATATGCAGGTTCTTTTCGCAGGTTTTGCGCAATTTATTTAGCACATGTGTGTTTGGCTGTTTCGTTGTTGTTGCTATGGCCAAACAAAGCGAGTCATGTTCACAAAAAGAACAACAAACACACATAAAAAGCAGAAATGCATTTCCAAAAATGAAATTTGTGGTGCGAGAACAAAAACAATTTGTTTTTTCGACCGTCGTTTGACGGGCCTTTCAACTAGTATTCTATGATTTGTGCAATTTTTATAGGTAAACGTTTTTCAAAATAAAACCTCCAGCTTTTCTTCAACATCTTCGATAAGATTTTTCTATGCAGTTAAAAATATATATTTATTTATATAAAAATATTCATTCATTTCGGGGGGGGGGGGGTTTGATCCCCCTCATCCCCCCCCCCCTGAATACGGCCTTGGGTCTATAAGGGGGATTGACCACAATCGAAAGCCATAAAGCCCACCTTCGAACTTGACCTGATGCCAAGAGGTTTCAGAAGTCAAATCTTGGATAGACCGTTTATATAGGGGCTATATATAAATAGCTTGTTTCTTAGAGTGATTTCAATAGACGGATGGACATCGCTAGATCGAGTCAGAATTTTACCACGCCACAGAATACACATATATATATATATATATATATATATATATACACATTTATGGGTTCTGAGATGAATATACACCATATATTACACACGGAATACCAAAGTTACTACACTCTCCATCCTATTGAGGAGGTTATTTATATTCGTATAAAAATATTTTAATTGAACTTTTTGAGGGTATCGAGTAATTGGCCATTATCAGTATATGGTATATAGGCTGACATCAACATCATCGTAAGTTTCACCCTTTTTCCCATTTTCATCTTCATCCTTGTCATCTTAATCATTTGCAAGGTTATTATTGTTACATTATGATTACATTTATGCCTATAACATTGTTTCATGAAAGATAGTTTAATTAAATTTGATGTCTAAAATTTACGTTGTACTAAGTGTAATTAAATTGTTGTCAAATGGAATTAAACTATGTGATGGGTAATTAAGCGTCACCAACAAAAACCAATTTCTGGTAGGGGGTTAAAATTTTACAAGTTTTTTCCTCAATATCGCAATTTGATGAGTGAATATGAGAATAAATGTTTTAAATAAAGCATAAATAATTTCAATCAATGTCAATGTGACTAAAACATACATGAGCTGTTTAAATATAAATCTGAATTTTATTCTATCAGCAAAAGCTTATTAAATGATATCACAATGATAGCAAATTATACAAAGGACCAAAAATCAAATCTGGGGATCGATTTATATGGGGGCTATATACATATGGACGGATATAGCCTAATTTTGTATGGTTCTTAGAGGGAATATACGTACATCAAGTACCAAATTTCAACCGGATAGAATGAAATTTGCACTTCCAAGGAGCTGCGGAAATCACATCTGGAGGTCGGTTTATATGGGGGCAATACCTAAGGTTAGGTTAGCTTAGGTGGCAGCTCGATGTATCAGACTCACTTAGACTATTCAGTCCACTGTGATACCACAGTGGTTAACTTCTCTCTTATCACTAAGAGCTGCCCAATTCCATGTTAAGCTCAATGACAAGGGACCTCCTTTTTATAGCCGAGTCTGAACGGCGTTCCACATTGCAGTGAAACCACTTAGAGAAGAAGAGAAATGTCACCAGCATTGCTGAGAGGGGATAATTCACCGCTAAAAATCGTTTTGGTGTTTTTTGTCGAAGCAAGAATTGAACCCACAATTCTTTGTATACAAGGCGGGTATGCTAACCATTGCACCACGGTGGCTCCAAGAGTGGTCGAAAATAGCTTATTTATAATACCGTCCGACCTATATCAATAATTACTACATGTACCAAGTTTCAAGTCGATAGCTTGTTTCGTTCGAAAGTTAGCGTGACTGTAAGGCGGACGGCGCTAGATCGACTTCAAATTCCACAAAATTTTCTATAAACATAGAATTTTGAAAAAGTTTTCTATGGAAATAAAATTTTGACAAAATTTTCTATGAAAATAAAATTTTGACAAAATTTTCTAGAAAAATAAAATTTTGACAAAATTTTCTATAAAAATATAATTTTGACAAAATTTTCTATAAAAATATAATTTTGACAAAATTTTCTATAGTAATAAAATTTTGACAAAATTTTCTATGGAAATAAAATTTTGACAAAATTTTCTATAGTAATAAAATTTTGACAAAATTTTCTTTAGTAATGAAATTTTGAAAAAGTTTCAGAAACTTTTCTATCGAAAAATAAAGTTTTGACGAAATTTTCTATGGAAATAAAATTTTTACAAAATTTCCTGTAGTAATAAAATTTTGACAAAGTTTTCTATAGTAATGAAATTTTGAAAAAGTTTCAGAAACTTTTCTATCGAAAAATAAAGTTTTGACGAAATTTTTTATGGAAATAAAATTTTTACAAAATTTCCTGTAGTAATAAAATTTTGACAAAATTTTCTATAGTAATGAAATTTTGAAAAAGTTGCATAAACTTTTCTATCGAAAAATAAAGTTTTGACGAAATTTTCTACGGAAATAAAATTTTGACGATATTTGCTATGGAAATAAAATTTTGCAAAAATTTCTATAGAAATGAACTTTTGACAAAATTTTCTATGGATATATAATTTTGGCCAAATTTTCTATAGAAAAAAATATTAACATTTTTTTTTGACAAAATTTCCTATAGAAATAAAATTTTAATCAAATTTTCTATGGAAATAAAATTTTGACAAAATTTCCTATAGAAATAACATTTTGACAAAATTTTCTATAGAAATAAAATCTTAACAAATTTTTGTACACAATTTTCTATAGAAATAAAATTTTGATACAATTTTTTATGGAAATAAAATTTTGACAAAATTTCCTATACACAAGAAATTTCGACAAAATTTTCTATGTAAATAAAATTTTGACAAAATTTTCTATAGAAATAAACTTTCGTCAAATTTTTCCATACAAATAAAATTTTGATAAAATTTTCTATAGAAATTAAGTTTTGGCGAAATTATCTATAGAAATAAAATTTAAAGAATTTTTTCTATAGAAATAAAATTTTTACAAAATTTCCTGTAGATATAAAATGTTGATCATATTTTCTATGGAAATAAACTTTTGACAAAATTTTTTATGGAAATAAAATTTTGGCGAAATTTGCACTGGAAATAAAATTTTGAAAAAATTTCTATAGAAATGAAATTTGGACAAAATTTTCTATGGATATATAAAATTTTGACAAAATTTTCTATAGAAAAAAATATTAACATTTTTTTTTACAAAATTTCCTATAGAAATAAATTTTTAATCAAATTTTCTATGGAAATAAAATTTTGACAAAATTTTCTATAGAAATAACATTTTGACAAAATTTTCTATAGAAAAAAAAAAATAGACAAAATTTTCTATAAAAATAAAATTTTGACAAAATTTTCTATAAAAATAAAATATTAAATTTTTTTTACAAAATTTTCTATAGAAATAAAATTTTGATACAATTTTTTATGGAAATAAAATTTTGACAAAATTTCCTATACACAAGAAATTTCGACAAAATTTTCTATGTAAACAAAATTTTGACAAAATTTTCTATAGAAATAAACTTTCGTCAAATTTTTCCATACAAATAAAATTTTGACAAAATTTTCTATAGAAATTAAGTTTTGGCAAAATTATCTATAGAAATAAAATCTTAACAAATTTTCGTACAAAATTTTCTATAGAAATAAAATCTTAACAAATTTTTGTACAAAATTTTCTATAGAAATAAAATTTTGATACAATTTTTTATGGAAATAAAATTTTGACAAAATTTTCTATACACAAGAAATTTCGACAAAATTTTCTATGTAAATACAATTTTGACAACATTTCTATAGAAAAAAACTTTCGTCAAATATTTCCATACAAATAAAATTTTGACAAAATTTTCTATAGAAATTAAGATTTGGTAAAATTGTCTATAGAAATAAAATTTAAAGTATTTTTTCTATAGAAATAAAATTTTTACAAAATTTCCTGTATAAATAAAATGTTGATCATATTTTCTATGGAAATAAATTTTTGACAAAAGTTTTTATAGAAATAAAATTTTGGCGAAATTTGCACTGGAAATAAAATTTTGAAAAAATTTCTATAGAAATGAAATTTTGACAAAATTGTCTATGGATATACAATTTTGACAAAATTTTCTATAGAAAAAAATGTTAACATTTTTTTTTTTACAAAATTTCCTATAGAAATAAATTTTTAATCAAATTTTCTATGGAAATAAAATTTTGACAAAATTTTCTATAGAAATAACATTTTGACAAAATTTTCTATAGAAAAAAAAATTTGACAAAATTTTCTATAAAAATAAAATTTTGACAAAATTTTCTACAAAAATAAAATATTAATTTTTTTTACAAAATTTTCTATAGAAATAAAATTTTGATACAATTTTTTATGTAAATAAAATTTTGACAAAATTTTCTATAGAAATAAACTTTCGTCAAATTTTTCCATACAAATAAAATTTTGACAAAATTTTCTATAGAAATTAAGCTTTGGCAAAATTATCTAAAGAAATAAAATTTTAAGAATTTTTTCTATAGAAATAAAATTTTTACAAAATTTCCTGTAGATATAAAATGTTGATCATATTTTCTATGGAAATAAACTTTTGACAAAATTTTCTATGGAAATAAAATTTTGACGAAATTTGCTTTAGAAATAAAATTTTGAAAAAAACTTTACAGAAATGAAATTTTGACAAAATTTTCTATGGATATACAATTTTGACAATATTTTCTATAGAAAAAAAATATTAAATTTTTTTTTTACAAAATTTCCTATAGAAATAAATTTTTAATCAAATTTTCTATGGAAATAAAATTTTGACAAAATTTTTTATGGATATACAATTTTGACAATATTTTCTATAGAAAAAAAATATTAACATTTTTTTTTTACAAAATTTCCTATAGAAATAAATTTTTAATCAAATTTTCTATGGAAATAAAATTTTGACAAAATTTTCTATAGAAATAACATTTTGACAAAATTTTCTATAGAAAAAAAAAATTTGACAAAATTTTCTATAAAAATAAAATTTTGACAAAATTTTCCAAAAAATAAAATTTTGACAAAATTTTCTATAAAAATAAAATATTAAAATTTTTTTTTACAAAATTTTCTATAGAAATAAAATTTTGATACAATTTTTTATGGAAATGAAATTTTGACAAAATTTCCTATACACAAGAAATTTCGACAAAATTTTCTATAGAAATAAACTTTCGTCAAATTTTTCCATACAAATAAAATTTTGACAAAATTTTCTATAGAAATGAAATTTTGTAAAAAAACTGAAATTTTGTTAAAATTTTGACAAAATTTTCTATAAAAAATAAAATTTGGACAAAATTTTATATATAACTAAAATTTTCATAAAATATTCTACAGAAATAAAATTTCATATTTGTTGGTTTGATCTTAGATTTAAAACCATTGCGTTGAATAAACTGCAAGAGTAAATTAACCAACAGAGGAAAATAAAGTTTGTCAAATGCTAGATGGTTTATTGTTGATTTTTACAGCAATCATATTTGTTGTTTTGATAAAACCAACACAAATCATTGAAGTACACACCAAAAATAACAAACAAAAACGAAATAAAATTTCGACAAAATTTTTCATAGAAATTAAATTTTGACAAAATTTTCTATAGAAATAAAATTGTGACAAAATTATCTATGGAGATGAAATTTTCTATAAAAATTACATTTTCTATAGAAATAAATTTTTGACATAATTTTCTGTAGAAATGAAATATCAACAAATTGTTTTGACAAAATTTCCTATTGTAATAAAATTTTGACAAAATTTTCTATAGAAAAAATTTGGCAAAATTTTCTATAGAAATATAATTTTAACAAAAATTTTTATACAAAAAAAAAAATATTAACAATTTTTTTTTTTGACAAAATTTCCTATCGAAATAAAATATTCATCAAGTTTTCATTCATAAAATTTTGAAAAAATTTTCTATAGAAATAAAATTTTAACAAAGTTTTCTATAGAAATAAAATTTTAACAAAATTTTCTATAGAAATAAAATTTGGCGAAAATTTCCATGGAAATAATATTTTTTTCTATAGAAATGCAAATTTCTACGCAATCCAAGGTGGAACGTACAAAAGATTCGGCCTTGTCGAATATAGTTGGTTTTCTTATTTATTTTAATCAAGCTCACACCAAGCCGTATACTTGGCTTCCAATAATCACGAAATTTTGGGAGTCAATATAATGTCATGTCCTTGGCAAACTTTTAATTCAAAGCAGTTTTGAGATCCCATCCAAGGTTAGATTCTGTATTTTCTCTGGCTAGAGCCAAAGCATATGTATTTATGTTTATCCTTAATCCTTAGGATATTGTAATCGATTGTATTAGAATTGTCACATCCACCATAGCACACTTTTCAAAATATCTTCTTATACAAACTCTTTCTTTATTTCAAGCATTCTTTATCTATGTATTGGTCTTCAGTTCACCAATTACATTGTACACTTGTAATTAGTCCGATATGGTACTTGATTTTTGTTAATTCCCTTTGAAAGTCTACTTGCTTTGATACCTATGGGCAACAACAAAATTTCTAATTTTTTGTTTTTGAATTTCTTCTCAATTCTTCTGAAATAGATGGGAAAGTACCATCATTCATCCTTCTGATGTCCTGTTAAAGGTTAACTATCCCAGTGACACACATCCTTTTGTATGCAATGCCTTACTTCCATGTTGCTTCTTTCACATCTTCATCACATCATCATCTGTTAACTTTACCATGCGTAAAGGCGAGGAAGGAAGATGATAACATGAATACCCACTTGTAGTTGTCTTTTTTGAAAATGGGTCTTTTGCTAAGAGTAACTACGAGTTTGTCCTGGACAAGCAAGCAGTAGGAGACCAAAAACCAAAAAAAAAAAAATCGATCGAACGCATATAACACGCACACAATAACTACCAGAAGACACGCAGGCATTGAGGGCATTTAATATATTCAGACCCTGTACTTCATCTCTATAGATCAAGAAGGATTCTAAAGAAACGGAAGACAACTGGAAATGGCATAGAAGAAAATAGAAAAATAATAAACGCACCAATGCCAAAAAAGAAGACGATATTGAAAAAAAAAAACGCAATACACGTACCCCACAGCAATTAGGGCTGACTGTAGTGAAATTAAAGGGATTCCATTGTGACACCTAGTGGTGAAATTCTCTCTCTGATCAATGAGTGTAGCTTGATTCCAAATTAAGTTCAATGAGGGATTTTTTAAAAGACATCAGGATATTTTTATACCCTCCACCATAAGATGGGGGTATATTAACTTTGTCATTCCGTTTGTAACACATTGAAATATTGCTCTAAGACCCCATAAAGTGTATATATATTCTGGGTCGTGGTGAAATTCTAAGTCGATCTGAGCATGTCCGTCCGTCCGTCTGTTGAAATCACGCTAACTTCCGAACGAAACAAGCTATCGACTTGAAACTTGGAACAAGTAGTTGTTATTGATGTAGGTCGGATGGTATTGCAAATGGGCCATATCGGTCCACTTTTACGTATAGCCCCCATATAAACGGACACCCAAATTTGGCTTGCGATTGCTCTAAGAGAAGCAGATTTCATCCGATCCGGCTGAAATTCGGTACATGGTGTTAGTATATGGTGTCTAACAACCATGCAAAAATTGGTCCATATCGGTCCACTTTTACGTATATCCCCTATATAAACGGACCCCCAAATTTGGCTTGCGATTGCTCTAAGAGAAGCAAATTTCATCCGATCCGGCTGAAATTTGGTACATGGTTTTGGTATATGGTCCCTAGCAACCACGCAAAAATTGGTCTACATCGGTCCATAATTATATATAGCCCCCATATAAACCGATCGCCAGATTTGCCTTGCGGGGCCTCAAAGAGAAGCAAATTTCATCCGATCCGGCTGAAATTTGGTGCATGATGTTGGTATATGGTCCCTAGCAACCACGCAAAAATTGGTCTACATCGGTTCATAATTTTATATAGCCCCCATATAAACCGATCCCCAGATTTGCCTTGCGGGGCCTCAAAGAGAAGCAAATTTCATCCGATCCGACCGAAATTTGGTGCATGATGTTGGTATATGGTCTCTAACAACCATGCAAAAATTGGTCCACATCGGTCCATAATTATATATAGCCCCCATATAAACCGATCCCCAGATTTGGCCTGCGGAGCCTCAAAGAGAAGCAAATTTCATCCAATCCGGCTGAAACTTGGTACATGGTGTTAGTATATGGTCTCTAACAACCATAATTATATATAGCCCCCATATAAACCGATCACCAGATTTGACATCCGGAGCCTCTTGGAAGACCAAAAATTCATCTGATTCAGTTGAAATTTGGTACGTGGTGTTAATATATGGCCTCAAACTCCCATGCCAAAATTGGTCGGTACCGGTCCATAATTATATATAGGCCCCATATAAACCGATCCCCAGAGTTGACCTCCAGAGCCCCTTGGAAGAGCAAAATTCTTCCCATTCGGTTGAAATTTGGTACGTTATGTTAGTATATTGTATCCAACAACCATGCAGGAATTGGTTCATATCAGTCCATAATTATATATATTTCCCATATAAACCGATCCCAAGATTTTACCTCCGGTGCCTTATGGAGAAGCAAAATTCATCGGATCTGGTTGAAATTTGGAACATGGTGTTAGCATATGGCCGCTAACAACCATACCAAAATTGGTCCATATCGGTCTATAGTTATATATAGCCGATCCCCAATCACACAAAAATTGGTCCATACCGGTACATAATCATGCTTGCCACTCGAGCCAAAAATGTTGTACCAAAATTTTATTTCTATAGAAAATTTTGTCAAATATTTATTTCTATAGAAAATTTTGACAAAATTGTATATCTATAGAAAATTTTGTCAAACTGAATTATATACGTATTTAATGGGTATTTTTTTAATTTTAATTTAAATATATACCACGTATGGACTTACTTAAAATTTAGAAGACGGTGTTAAGATACCTTGCCATTGGCACGCGCAATCCAAGTAATTCGATTGTGGATGGCAGTGTTTAGAAGAAGTTTCTACGCAATCCATGGTGGAGGGTACATAAGCTTCGGCCTGGCCGAACTTACGGCCGTACATACTTGTTATTTTTTTTTTTTTTTTGTTAATTAAAAAATGTCCATCTTCCTTCTCCCAATGAAATCCCTACAGACAATCAATTGAAATTATCCCAAGGCTACGTTAACATTGGCTAAGCTTCAATTATCAATACGTGCATGAACAATACCATGTTCCAGAAGATACTTAGTCGTGCGTGAAGAGTTTGAATCTATATTTTCGGCTCAGAAATTTTTAAACATCCAAAGTGAACAATAGAAGATTTGAAATTAGCAACAGATTTCTCCTCTAGAGAGGCAAGCTAAATGTGTTGACATCATCAGGATCGATTAAGAGGGCTACAAAACATAAACACAAGTGAACCTATAAAGTACCAAAGCCAATTAAATTCTAATTTAGTTAATAGAATTATAATAAATTTGGAGAAAATTTCATTGATTTCAATAATTTTTTTGAACGCTAATCAAGTGAACTAAAAAAGAGGTAAAAATTGTACACTAAATTCGAGTTTCCTACCAAATAGCTCCGAATTTCTTACAATTTGTAAATTTTACCAATAATGCTAATAATTCCTTCAAACTTCGAAATTTTCGTTAACAATTAAAAACAAGTATATACGGCCGTAAGTTCGGCCAGGCCGAATCTTATGTACCCTCCACCATAGATTGCATAGAAACTTGTACTAAAGACAGTCATCCACAATCGAATTACTTGGGTTGCGGTAACACTAGCCGATGGCAAGGTATCTTAAAACTTCTTAACACCGTCTTCTCAATTGTATGTTAGTCCATACGGGGTATATATATTAAATCAAAAAAGATCGATCTAATAAGTATATAATTCAGTTTGACAAAGTAGACATAAAATTTTGACAAAATTTTCTACAGAAATAAAATTTTAACAAAATTTTCTATAGAAATAAAATTTTCACAAAATTTTCTATAGAAATAAACTTTTGACAAAATGTTCTATAGAAATAAAATCTTGGTAGATTATTTTTGGCTCGAGTGGCAACCATGATTATGAACCGAATAAAATTTGAACAAAATTTTCTATAGAAATAAAATTTTGACAATGATGAAAATTTTATTGTGAACCGAATAAAATTTTAACAAAATTTTCTCTAGAAATAAAATTTTGACAAAATTTTCTATAGAAATATAATTTTGACAAAATTTTCTATAGAAATAAAATTTTGACAAAATTTTCTATAGAAATAAAATTTTGGTAGACTATTTTTGGCTCTACTGGCAACCGATATGGACCAATTTTTGTGTGATTGGACCAATTTTGCTATGGTTGTTAGCGACCATATACTAACACCACGTTGCTAATTTGAACCGGATCGGATGAATTTTGCTCCTCCAAGATGTTCAGGAGGACAAATCTGGAGAACGTTTTATATGGGGGCTATATATAATTATGGACCGATATGGACCAATTCTGGCACGCTTGTTAAAGATCATATACTAACACCATGTTCCAAATTACAACCGGATTGGATGAAATTTGCTTCTCTTGTAGACTTCGCAAGCCAAATCTGGGGATCGGTTTATATGGGGACTATTTAATTATGAACCAATTTTTGCACGATTGTTAGCGACCATATACCAATATCATGTACCAAATTTCAGGCGGATCGGATGAAATATGCTTCTCTTAGAGGCTCTACAAGCCAAATCTGGGGATCGGTTTATATGGGCGCTATATATAATTAAAGACCGATGTGGACCAATTTTTGCATGGTTGTTAGAGACCATATACTAACATTATGTACCAAATTTCAGCCGGATCGGATGAAATTTGCTTCTCTTTTAGGCTCCGCAAGCCAAATCTGGGGATCAGTTTATATGGGGGCTATATATAATTATGGACCGATGTGGACCAATTTTTGCATGGTTGTTGGAGACCATATACTAACACCATGTACCAAATTTCAGCCGGATCGGATGAAACATGCTTCTGTTAGAGGCTCCACAAGCCAAATCTGAGGGTCCCTTTATATGGGGGCTATACGTAAAAGTGGACCGATGTGGCCATTTTCAATACCATCCGACCTACATCGATAACAACGACTTGTGCCAAGTTTCAAGTCGATAGCTTATTTCGTTCGGAAGTTAGCGTGATTTCAACAGACGGACGGACGGACATGCTTAGATCGACTCAGAATTTCACCACGACCCAGAATATATATACTTTGTGGGGGTCTTAAAACAATATTTCGATGTGTTACAAACGGAATGACAAAGTTAATATACCCCCATCCTATGATGGTGAGTATAATAAAAAAGGCCGATTAAATACGTATACAATTCAGTTTGACAAAATTTTCTATAGAAATAAAATTTTGTCAACATTAAATACGTATATAAAATTTTCCATAGAAATGAAATTTTGTCAACATTTTATTTCTATAGAAAATAAAATTTTGACAAAACTATCTATAGCACTAAATTTTGACAAAATTTTCTATAGAAATAAAATCTTGAAAAAAATTTTCTATAGTAATAAAATCTTGACAAAATTTTCTATAGTTATAAAATTTTGACAAAATTTTCTATAGAAAATTTTGGCATGGTTGTTAGCGGCCATATACTAGCGCAATGTACTAAATTTCACCACGTACTAAATTTCAACCGGATCGGGTGAATTTTGCTCATCCATGAGGCTCCGGAGGTCAAATCTGGGGATCGGTTTATATGGTGGCTATAAATAATTATAGACCAATGTGGACCAATTTTTGCATGGTTGTTAGAGACTATATACTAACACCATGTACCAAATTTCAGCCAGATCGGATTAAAAATGCTACTCTTATAGGTTAGGTGGCAGCCCGATGTATCAGGCTCACTTAGACTATTCAGTCCATTGTGACACCACAGTGGTGAACTTCTTTCTTATCACTGAGTGCTGCCCGATTCCATGTTAAACTCAATGACAAGGGACCTCCTTTTTATAGCCGAGTCCGAACGGTGTTCCACATTACAGTGAAACAACTTAGAGAAGCTTTGAAACCCTCAGAAATGTAACCAGCATTACTGAGGTGGGATAATCCACCGCTGAAAAACTTTTTGATGTTCGGTCGAAGCAGGAATCGAACCCACGACCTTGTGTATGCAAGGCGGGTATGCTAGCCATTGGAACACGGTGGCTCCCACTCTGATAGGCTCCGCAAGCCAAATCTGGGGTCCGTTTATATGGGGGCTATACGTAAAACTGGACCGATATGGCCCATTTGCAATACCATCCGACCTACATCAATAGCAGCTACTTGGGCCAAGTTTAAAGTCGATAGCTTGTTTCGTTCGGAAGCTAGCGTGATTTCAACAGATTGACGGACGGACGGACATGCTTAGATCGAATCAGAATTTCACCATATATATTTTATTGGGTCTTAGAGCATATATATACTTTATGGGGTCTTAGAGCAATATTTCGATGTGTTACAAACGGAATGACAAAGTTAATATACCCCCCCAGCCTATGGTAGGTCCATATCGTTTTATTTATATAGCCCTCAGATAAATCGATTTCCAATCACACAAAAATTGGTCCACATCAAGTTCATAATTATATATAGCCCCCATATAAGCGACCCCCATATTTCAATTCTGGCTCTCTACGTACCGTGCAAAAAGTCCATATCGATTCGTAATTATTTGTAGACTTAACTATACATAACTTTTTGTCTAATATATACTACGTATAGACTAACTCACAATTTAGAAAACGATGTTAAGAAGTTTTAAGATACCACAACCCAAGTATTTCGATTGTGGATGACAGTCTTTCGTAGAAGTTTCTACGCAATCCATGGTGGAGGGTACATAAGATTCGGCCTGTCCGAACTTACGGCCGTATATACTTGTTTTTTTTTTTTTTGGTTGCTTAAGGGTAAATACCGACAGCACGTACCGATCAAACAAATTCGTTAATGTGACGACATTTTCCGTTATATCTTTTGCCCGATATGCACTTGTATGGCCCCAGAAGTCAAACTTTCGCCGTGATTTATTTTGAATTTTGCGCAAAGTGTACAATTGATTGTGTCGTAAAATGTGCGAAATTTGGTTGATTTAGATATAGCTTTCATATATATATTTCCGATTTACACACATACGACCACATCCATATGACTACATCCATTGAGTGAGAATACCCATATTTTTCCCCGGAGATTCTAGGAGGTTTTAGTCCAATTGGCCAGTTTTTCTAAAAATTTCATTTTTATGAAATTTTTAGATTGATATATTTCCCTTCTTCTTTAAATAGATTTAGATCTACAAAGTGGAGCAGGGTGTAATATAGTCTGGCCCGCCCAACTTTAGAGTTTCCTTACTTATAAATAAACTCCATATGGAATGAAAAATCCTCTATCTGATGGTGAAGGACATATAAATTCTTTACAAATATTCCTTCTCTCCTGCATTTTCCGTTAGCTAAAAATTTTCAGAACACAAATTTATAAACACGTAGTGAGCTAATACAGTCTACTAGGTACGTCTAACTTTCTAAGTCTGATATTTCGATTTTATATGAAAATTCTATTTATTATCGATTTTGTCCTACATTTATATTCCATCACGTAGTTAATACCTAAATATGTTTTTTTTTTCTCTTACTTTTTCTTGCTTATATACTCTTTCAAAGCAGTACATAATTTTCTTTCTAAGTAAAACTTTAAAATACCGAGGTTACTGTGTATGCATGACATGGAGAGTATATGTGTGTGTGCGAGGGTGTGTATGTACACAAAGCCGGTGTTTTATGCCTTCATCATCATGCTTTTTATTATTTATTGAAAATTGTTGCTTCTTGTATGCGAGCGATTTCGAAAAACAAAATAACAAGCAGCCACCAATGCCCTTATCACCAACAACATTTCCTCACCACCATCACCACTACCACTATTACCAACATCAATTTTCGATACAAGTGGTGAAGAACAATGACGCGTTACGACGTATTTTATAGATTCTCATTAATGCCATTGAGTGTAAACACAAGTGAGGTGGAAAATATTTACACAACTACTCAAGAGAGAGTAAAAGTGGTGAGTTTATTTAAAGTAAGTAGTTATCACTCAATTACTATTACTGCTTTAATAAATGAAGAGTCCTTCTACTATGTTCTCTTCATTACTCGCGTAGTGGCAATTTAACCATCCATTCACTTTGGTGAAATTCAATTATGGTGGAAATTCATTTGTGTAGTCTATTCTCACTATGTGTGCCTTTCTCTCTCTCTCTCTCGCTATATCTTGCTCTCCTGTTTGACTCTCCGTTGTTTTCATTAGATGCGCATTTTATTTTTTTCTCTCAGTTTTTTTTTCGTTTGTAAAACGAAAATAAAAAAAAATACACATAACAAGATTTCAAACGAAGGTATAGAATCTTTTGGAAAAAATAAAGAACACATTGGATATATGTACAACAAAACAAGGGGAAGGGTGTTAATGTTTACATTTGTGAAAATTAAAAAAAGAAAAATAATAATAGAAAAGTACTTGAAAACTAAAATATAATTTTGTCATAATATTCAATTGCTGATTGTTATACTATATATAGAGTTAAACACACTTAACTGTTAATCAAGAATGAAATTGAAATGGTAAAGCCCTTTAGAGTATATCAACAACAAATTGACAATATTGAATATTGAGCATCCGTATTAATCAAATGTGGTCTGTTAAAGATTTTGTGGAATAAAGCTCATATATTTATTCACAATATCTTAAAGCTATTCCCAAATATAATGAATGACAAATAAATGTCAATGTTAGATATCCTGTATTGGTAATTGCAAAAATGAAATTGTCTTACATCTTAAAGACAAAATTTTGCAAATTCTTTAAACTGAGAAAAACTTTTTCAATTCAAAGACAAACTCTATGAATCTTTGTTAGTATTTGTTGTACCTTGTTTTTATACCCACCACCATAGAATGGTGACGGGGGTATAATAAGTTTGTCATTCCGTTTGTAACACATCGAAATATCGATTTCCGACTATATAAAGTATATATATATCTTGATCAGGGAGAAATTCTAAGACGGTATAACGATGTCCGTCTGTCTGTCTGTTGTAATCACGCTACAGTCTTCAATAATGAAGCAATCGTGCTGAAATTTTGCACAAACTTGTCTTTTGTCTGCAGGCAGCTCAAATTCGAAGATGGGCTATATCGGTCCAGGTTTTGATATAGTCCCCATATAAACCGACCTCCCGATTTGGGGTCTTGGGCTTATAGAAATCGTAGTTTTTATCCAATTTGCCTGAAATTTGAAACCTATAGGTATTTTATGACCATAAAGAGGTGTGCCAAAAATGGTGAGTATCGGTCCATGTTTTGGTATAGCCCCCATATAGACCGATCTCCCGATTTTACTTCTTGGGCTTATAGAAATCGCAGTTTTTATTCAATTTATCTGAAATTGGAAATCTAGAGGTATTGTAGGACCACAAATACGTGTGCCAAAAATTGTGAGTATCGATCCATATTTTGGTATAGCCCCCATATAGACCGATCCCCCGATTTTACTTCTTGGGCTTATAGAAACCGCAGTTTTTATCCAATTTGCCTGAAATTTGAAATCTAGAGGTATTGTAGGACCACAAATACGTGTGCCAAAAATAGTGAGTATCGGTCCATGTTTTGGTATAGCCCCATATAGACCGATCCCCCGATTTTACTTCTTGGGCTTATAGAAACCGTAGTTTATATCCAATTTGCCTGAAATTGGAAATCTAGATGTATTTTAGGACCATAAATACGTGTGCCAAAAATTGTGCGTATCGATCCATATTTTGGTATAGCCCCCATATAGACCGATCTCCCGATTTTACTTCTTGGGCTTATAGAAACTGCAGTTTTTATTCAATTTATCTGAAATTGCAAATCTAGAGGTATTGTAGGATCACAAATACGTGTGCCAAAAATGGTGAGTATCGGTCCATATTTTGGTATAGCCCCAATATAGACCGATCTCCCGATTTTACTTCTTGGGCTTATAGAAACCGCAGTTTTTATCCAATTTATCTGAATTTGGAAATCAAAAGCCACTTTAGAACCGTAAAGAGTTGTGCCAAAAATGGTGAGCATCGGTCCATGTTTTGGTATGGTGCCCATATAAACCGACCTCCCGATTTGGGGTCTTGGGTTTATAGAAACCGTAGTTTATATCCAATTTGCCAGAAATTGGAAATCTAGATGTATTTTAGCACCATAAATAGGTGTGCCGAAAATTGTGAGTATCGGTCCATATTTTGGTATAGACCCCATATAGACCGATTTCCCGATTTTACTTCTTGGGCTTCTAGAATCCAAAGTTTTTATCCAATTTGCCTGAAATTGGAAATCTAGAGGTATTTTCGGGCCATAAAGAGGTGTGCCGAAAACGGTGAGTATCGGTCCATATTTTAATATAGCCCCCATAAGAGCGATTTCCAGATTTAACTCCTTGGGTTTCTAGAAACCGTAGTTTTTATCTGATTTGCCTGAAATTGTAAATATTCTGCTATTTTAGGCTCACAAAAACGTGTATCGGATTAAGTTTTTATCGATTCATTTGGTAATGCCTCCATATAGACCGACTTCACTTCTTGAGGGTGTAGAAGGCCAACTGATCATGAAAATTGCTTGAAACTCAATGTAAAATTTCCAGATTTTACTTCTACAGATTTAAGATTTCAAATCAAGACGTTATTTTATAATTTTCTTGCACACTTACAAGAGTTGTTAATAATTCCTCTAAAATTCAAACAAAAATGGTTCTTATAAATCCAGAATCTGATATAGTCCTCATAGGTGAAATCTTTAAATTTATCTTCCGAAAGTGTCCCAAGCCCTCCTGAAATTTCAAAGGAAACCCTAATATTTGGTTCATAGTGGTGGGTATTTAAGATTCGGCCCGGCCGAACTTACTGCTGTATATACTTGTTTATAGCTAATTTTATGAAGATTTGTTAATTACAAGGGTGTTCCGATAAGTACAAAGAAAAGACAATCAATCATTTAACAGATTGGCTGATAAGTCCCCGGTCTAACAAAGAAAAACACATTTTTTTTTTGGTCAAAATTCGTTTTTATTATTCAACATAGTTCCTTTCAAGAGCGGTACAACGATTATAACGACCTTCCAATTTTTTGATACCATTTTGGTAGTACTCCTTCGGTTTCGCCTCAAAATAGGCCTCAGTTTCGGCGATCACCTCTTCATTGCCGCCAAATTTTTTCCCTGCGAGCATCCTTTTGAGGTCTGAGAACAAGAAAAAGTCGCTGGGGGCCATATCTGGAGACTACGATGGGTGGGGAAGCAATTCGAAGCCCAATTCATGAATTTTTGCCATCGTTCTCAATGACTTGTGGCACGGTGCGTTGTCTTGGTGGAACAACACTCTTTATACCCTCCACCATAGGATGGGGGGTATATTAACTTTGTCATTCCGTTTGTAACACATCGAAATATTGCTCTAAGACCCCATAAAGTATATATATTCTGGTCGTGGTAAAATTCTGAGTCGATCTGAGCATGTCTGTCCGTGCGTCTGTTGAAATCACGCTAACTTCCGAACGAAACAAGCTATCGACTTCAAACTTGACACAAGTAGTTGTTATTGATGAAGGTCGGATGGTAATGCAAATGGGCCATATCGGTCTACTTTTACGTATAGCCCCCATATAAACGGACCCCCAAATTTGGCTTGCAGAGCATATAAGAGAAGCTTATTGCATCCGATCTGGCTATCGGTCAATAATTATATATAGCCCCCATATAAACCAATCCCCCGATTTGGCTTGGGGAGCCTCAAAGAGAAGCAATTTTAATCGATCCGGCTTAAATTTGGCACATGGTGTTGGTATGTGGTCTCTAACACCCATGCAAAAATTGGTCATATCGGTCCATAATTATATATAGCCCCCAGATTTGGCTTGCAGAGCCTATATATATATATATATATATATATATATATATATATATATATATATATATATATATATATATATATATATATATATATATATATATATATATATATATAATATATATATATATATATATATATATATATATATATATATATATATATATATATATATATATATTATATATATATATATATATATATATATTATATATATATATATATATATATATATATATATATATATATATATATATATATATATATATTAAACTAATATTAATTAAATATTAAATTAATATTAAATTAATTAATATTATATTATAGAATTAAAATTTTGCCAAAATTTTCTATAGAAATAAAATTTTGACAAAATTTTCCAAAAAAATAAAATTTTGACAAAGTTGTCCAAAAAAATAAAATTTTTTCATAATTTTCTATAGAAATAAAATTTTGGTAGATTATTTTTGGCTCGAGTGGCATGGTTATTAGCGGCCATAAAATAACACCACGTTGCAAAGGTCAACCGGATCGGATGAATTTTGCTTCTCCAAGAGGCTCCTGGGATCAAATCTGGGGAACGGTTTATATAGGGGCTATATATAATTATGGACCGATATGGACCAATTTTTGCATGGTTCTTAGAGACCATATAACACAACGTACCAAATTTCAACCGAATCGGATGAATTTTGCTCCTCCAAGAGGTTCCGGAGGTCAAATCAGGGGATCGAAGTATATGGGGGCTATATATAATTATGGACCGATATAGACCAATTTTTGCATGGTTGTTAGAGACCATATGCTAACACCACGTACCAAATTTCAACAGGATCTGATAAATTTTGCTCCTGCAAGAGGCTCCGTAGTTCGAATCTGGGGATCGGTATATATGGGGGCTATAAATAATTAAGGACCGATATGGACCAATTTTTGCATGGTTGTTAGAGACCATATATCAACATCATGCACCAAAATTTCAGCCGGATCGGATGAAATTTGTTTCTCTGTGAGCCTCCGCAAGCCAAATCTGGGGATCGGTTTATATGGGGGCTATATATAATTATGGACCGATGTGGACCAATTTTAGCATGGTTGTTAAAGACCATATACCAATACCATGTACCAAATTTCAGCCGGATCGAATTAAATTTGCTTCACTTTGAGGGATCGGTTTATATGGGGGCTGTACGTAAAAGTGGACCGATATAACCCATTTGCAATACCATCCGACCTACATCAATAGCACTTACTTGTGCCAAGTTTCAAGTCTATAGCTTGTTTCGTTCGGAAGTTAGCGTGATTTCAACAGACGGTCGGACGGACTGACATGCTTAGATCAATTCAGAATTTCACCACGACCCAGAATATATATACTTTATGGGGTCTTAGAGCAATATTTCGATGTGTTACAAACGGAATGACAAAGTTAATATACCCCCCATCCTATGGTGGAGGGTTCGTTTGTTTTTTCTCAGTGCAAATTATTAAAGAAAAAAACATAAATTTTTCTAGAATTTCTTTCAAAATCTCCCAAAATGTTGTAAATATGTACACCAGAAACATTTAAACTCACCATGAAAGAAAATGTAGATTTATGTAATTTTTAGAAAATTTTAACTTAAATATTTTATTAATTTCCCAAGTACGATGGATGGGAGAACAAAACAAATATTAATAATCGAAAATCGCTTTATTGTTTTTTCAAAAAATATTCCCCACAAACATCTATACACTTCTGCATGTGCGTTTGAACCAATTGTCGAAGCACTTTTGCCAAAATTCGTATTCTGAGTTTTGGCAAAAGTACATAGACTCATACTCGGAATTAAGCTGAACAAGGAATCAAACAGTACACAGTGATAAGAGAGAAGTTCACCACTGTGGTATCACTATCGACTGAATAGTCTAAGTGAGCCTGAAAGCCCTAACTAACAGTCATTCTGGCGACATTTCTGAGTGTTTCAAAGTTTTCCCTTAATAATTTCACCGCAATGTGCAACGCCGTTCTAACTCGGCTAGTTGAAAACTGGGTTTGAACCCAAGACCCTGTGTATGCATGACTGGCATTCTACCTTCGGCAGTAAAACGTAAGTTCTTGTCAGTGGGCTAAACATACTATCGGGAGCATAATGGTGTCCGGAACAACAACTGATTTTGGCCGACCTTCACGAATTTTTCTTTTTGGAATAAACTACGAGCTCGGTTTAATTCGCCATACCATACGGCAACCCATCATCCTACGGTGATGGGTATAAAAATGTGTGTACTAATGGTTAGGTTAGGTTAAGTGGCAGCCCGATGTATCAGGCTCACTTAGACTATTCAGTCCATTGTGATACCACAGTGGTGAACTTCTCTCTTATCACTGAGTGCTGCCCGATTCCATGTTAAGCTCAATGACAAGGGACCTCCTTTTTATAGCCGAGTCCGAAGGGCGTTCCACATTTCAGTGAAACCACTTAGAGAAGCTTTGAAACCCGCAGAAATGTCTCCAGCATTACTGAGGTGGGATAATCCACCGCTAAAAAACTTTTTGGTGAGCTTTGAACCCTCAGAAATGTCACCAGCATTACTGAGGTGGGATAATCCACCGCTGAAAAACTTTTTGGTGTTCGGTCGAAGCAGGAATCGAACCCACGGCCTTGTGTATGCAAGGCGGGCATGCTAACCATTGCACCACGGTGGCTCACATTATTACCATGTGTGTAATAATGTGATTGGACGTATTCCTCTATTGAGTTTATTAATACATAAACTATGTTATTCTTATGTTGGTGATACACTCAAAAAAAAAAAGAAAAGTGAACCCTATATGGCGCTAAAACCAATTTAATTCTATATTAAGCTCATGGAATTGTTGTTTAGATTTGTCCTTCAATCTACACTGATAGAAAAAGTTTTGTTATATCAACGAAGAATGTCATTAAAATTGAGCCAACGAAACAAATTCATTAATACAATGAACATTTACGTTATTGTGATGAATTTTCTGTTAAACAATGAAATGGTTCGTACTATTAACGAACGTTTCCATTGTCTTAATGCAAATTTTGAAACATTCAAATACTGAAAACATACACATTCCATTTGCGAAAGGCATTAAATTTGAAAATTTCAAAATCAGTAGCATGCAAGATTTTACTGTTGTTGATATTATCATGTTCAAACAAAACTTTTCCTCTTAAACCTTTCCCCTATATAAAATAAAGCTCGAAGGATAAAGTGTTGCACGTAATTGTGTCAAGTGAATGAAAAAGGCAATGAAAACAATAATGCAAAATACTTCAATACTTTAACAAAAAACAAAAAAAAAAACGACTATGATCTCAAACGGTGACTCTCATATACAGTTAATCTATTGTATTTGTAACGTTTATTAAATAATTAAATTAATTTATTTTTGTTATTTAATAAAATTCCATTTAAACCTAAATATTACAAAATGCCAACCTTATTTAGGCTCCCAAACACACTCACACACACACACACACGAACTTAAGCAATCACCCATTCATTCATACATATAGAAAACAACAACACTAACAACGGCAACAGCAAACGACAACGACAACAGCAATTCAAAAAATCCAACAACATCTACAACAACCAGTCGTATAGCTACGTATTATTTGTGTTATTTGTATGGCCCCACTCCATCAACATTCTAGCCCGCGTTGCCATAATCAACCTAACCCAAAAGGAAATCTCCGTATAACTGTATTGGTGGGGATAATATGAACGAGCGAATAGCAAAAACATCGTGCCATCTCCCTCTCACACATGGGTCAAATAGCACCAATGTACAGAGAGTTTGCATGCACTCTTTTTATTAAATATTACAACTAAGACGACGGACGGATGGATAGATGGATGAATGGATGTGGGGATGTGGGGATGTCGGCAACAACATGCAGCAAAAAGCAACAACAGAGTCAGTCAGCCAGCCAGCCAGCCTGAGAATTCCAAAGGCAGCAGCAACAGCAAATGTATGACGACCATAATAACAAGAACAGCAAAAAGGCACGAGTAAAAAAACACGCACACAAACACACACTCATACATACGTTAAATAAAACATCATAATCAAGCAACAATAACAAACGTGTGAGAATTTAAGCTGCTCTCGCTCTCTTTTCTTCCAAAATGTAGGGAGGACGACATGCGACAACAACATCAACAACCACATGATGATTGTTGTGTGTGTGCGTGGAGGGAGCATCAACAACATCACAAGTCGTAACAGCAATGCCAGAACCATCTTCATTCTCTAATGGATATTTCAGTTTTAGGGGTTCAAACAACAACGAACGATAAGAGCTGCAGCAACAACCACAACAAGTAGGACAAATTAGAGATGTAGCGGTAATTTCAACGAGAAACAATATTCGTTGTTGCCGACTGTCATACACTGATGACGACAACATGCAATTTTTCGATCCACAACTTCAACCGCTTTACCAACTTGCAGCAAATGTTTCATACATATTTCCAGTTGAGTCCCTCAACAACTTAGGATCTCTCGCTATGTGTGTGTGTGTTTGTGTTGTCATACACACGTGAAAATCCACAAGTTGTGTTGGGTGTGGGAGGATTGTGTTTTTTCTATTTGCTTGCAATGGAAGAGAGGCCATGTGAACTAGGATGGCACAGTGGTTCAAATAAGTAAATTTTGATTTCACTAATACTCTATGCGTCATGAAACAAGAACATACAAAAATTTAAACTGTTTTATGGAAAGAATGAACTACCTCATATTAAAATTGAACTATATTGTACTCCACCGTTTGGTGATTTCCACAATGCGTTGTTAAGACAAGGAAAACCTGATAAATAACATACAATGAATACAAAGTCTTAATTTACCTTTTTATACCCACCACCATAGAATGGTCACGGGGGTATAATAAGTTTGTTATGGGTCCATGATTATATATAGCCCCCATATAAACCGATCTCCAGATTTTATTTCTTAAACCTCCTGGAGAAGCAATTTTTTCCGATCCGGTTGAAATTTCAAACGAGATGTCAATAAATGGCCCATAACCACCACCGGAGCCATCGTGGTGCAATAGTTAGCATGCCCGCCATGCATACACAAGGTCGTGGGTTCGATTCCTGCTTAGACCAAACACCAAAAAGTTTTTCAGCGGTGGATTATCCCACCTCAGTAATGCTGGTGACATTTCTGAGGGCTTCAGAGCTTCTCTAAGTGGTTTCACTGCAATGTGGAACGCCGTTCGGACTCGGCTATAAAAAGGAGGTCCCTTGTCATTGAGCTTAACATGGAATCGGGCAGCTCTCAGTGATAAGAGAGAAGTTCACCAATGTGGTATCACAATGGACTGAATAGTCTAAGTGAGCCTGATACATCGGGCTGCCACCTAACCTAACCTAACCACCACGGAAACATTAGCCAATATCGGTCCATAATTATATATAGTCCCCATATATACCGATACCAGATTTGGTAGGTGCAAATTTCATTCGATCCGTTTGAAACGTGGTACGTGATGTTAGTATATGGACCTTAATAATCATGCATAAATTGGTCAAGATCGGTCCATAATTATAAATAGCCTTCATGTAAACCGATTTTCGTATTTGATTTTCGGAGCATCCTGGAGGCGCAAGTTTCATCTGATCCATTTTAAATGTGGCTCCCTAATTACGGTGCGAAAATTGGTCATTTCGCTTCATAATTATTAATACATTCCTCTATATAAATCGATCAAGAACTGAATATAAGAATTTGATCTGCCTTTTTTATTTAACATAGATTCCATGTGGAATAAATTACTAAATCGACGGCAATGCGATTTAAGATACCTTGAAACTATTACCAGAACTCAAGTAATTAGAGTGTAGAGTGATTGACTTTAGTAGACACTTCTATGTAATCCATGGAGGAGGGTACACAAGATTCGGCCTGGCCAAACTTACGACTGAAAATACTTGTTATACCCTCCATCATAGGATGGGGGTATATTAACTTTGTCATTCCGTTTGTAACACATCGAAATATTGCTGTAAGACCCCATAAAGTATATATATTCTGGGTCGTGGTGAAATTCTGAGTCGATCTAAGCATGTCCGTCCGTCCGTCCGTCTGTTGAAATCACGCTAACTTCCGAGCGAAACAAGCTATCGACCTGAAACTTGGCACAAGTAGTTGTTATCGACATAGGTCGGATGGTATTGAAAATGGGAAATATCGGGCCACTTTTACGTATAGCCCCCATATAAAGGGACCCTCAGATTTGGCTTGTGGAGCCTCTAACAGAAGCATATTTCACCCGATCCGGCTGAAATTTGGTACGTTGTGTTAGTATATGGTCTTTAACAACCATGCAAAAATTGGTCCATATCGGTCCATAATAATATATAGCCCCCATATAAACCGATCCCCCGATTTGGCTTGCGGAGCCTGTAAGAGAAGCAAATTTCATCCGATCGGTCCATAATTATATATAGCCCCCATATAAACCGATCCCCCGATTTGGATTGCGGAGTCTCTAAGAGAAGCAAATTTCATCCGATCCGGCTGAAATTGGGTAGATGGTGTTAGTATATGGTCTCTAACAATCATGCAAAAATTGGTCCACATCGGTCCATAATTATATATAGCCCCCATATGAACCGATCCCCAGATTTGGCTTTCGGAGCCTTTAGAGGAGCAAAATTCATCCGATCCGGTTGAAATATTGTACGTGGTGTTACTATATTGTCTCTAACAACCATGCAAAAATTGGTTCATATCGGTCCATAATTATATATAGCCCCCATATAAACCGATCCCCCAATTTGGATTGCGGAGTCTCTAAGAGTAGCATATTTCATCCGATCTGGCTGAAATTTGGTACATTGTGTTAGTATATGGTCTTTAACAACCATGCAAAAATTGGTCCATGTCGGTCCATAAATATATATAGCCCCCATATAAACCGATCCCCCGATTTGGCTTGCGGAGCCTCTAAGAGAAGCAAATTTCATCCGATCCTGCTGAAATTTGGTACATGGTGTTAGTATATGGTCCCTAACAACTATGCAAAAATTGGTCCAAATCGGTCCATAATTATATATAGCCCCCATATAAACCGATCCCCTGATTTGGATTGCGGAGCCTCTTAGAGGAGCAAAATTCATCCGATCCGGTTGAAATTTGGTATGTGGTGTTACTATATTGTCTCTAACAACCATGCAAAAATTGGTTCATATCGGTCCATAATTATATATAGCCCCCATATAAACCGATCCCCCGATTTGGCTTGCGGAGCCTCTAAGAGAAGCAAATTTCATCCGATCCGTCTGAAATTTGGTACATGGTGTTAGTATATGGTCTCTAACAACTATACAAAAATTGGTCTATATCTGTCCATAATTATATATAGCCCCCATATAAACCGATCCCCCGATTTGGCTTGCGGAGCCTCTAAGAGAAGTAAATTTCATCCGATCCGGCTGAAATTTGGTACATGGTGTTAGTATATGATATCTAACAACTGTACAAAAATTGGTCCATATCGGTCCATAATTATATATAGCCCCCATATAAACCGATCCCCAGATTTGTCCTCCGGAGCCTCTTGGAGAAGCAAATTTCATCCGATCCGGCTGAAATTTGGTAAATGGTGTTAGTATATGGTCTCTAACAACCATGCAAAAATTGGTCCACATCGGTCCATAATTATATATAGCCCCCATATAAACCGATCCCTCGATTTGGCTTTCGGAGCCTCTAAGAGAAGCAAATTTCACCCGATGCGGCTGAAATTTGGTACATTGTGTTAGTATATGGTCTTTAACGACCATGCAAAAATTGGTCCATATCGGTCCATAATTATATATAGCCCTCATATAAACCGATTCCCAGATTTGACCTCCCGAGCCTCTTGCAGGAGCAAAATTTATCCGATCCGGTTGAAATTTGGTACGTGGTGTTAGTATATGGTCTCTAACAACCATGCAAGAATTGGTCCATAATTATATATAGCCCCCATATAAACCGATCCACAGATTTGTCCTCCGGAGCCTCTTCGAGGAGCAAAATTCATCCGATGCGGTTGAAATTTGGAACGTGGTGTTAGTATGTGGTCTCTAACAACCATGCAAGAATTGGTCCATATCGGTCCATAATTATATAGCCCCTATATAAACCGTTACCCAGATTTTAACTCCGGAGCCTCTTGGAGAAGCAACTTTCGTCCGATTCGGTTACAATTTTGTATTGTGTTCTCGCCAAATATAAAATGGTTTTCGAAATCACATACATAATTTCCGAGCAAATTATATTGTTGGGACAAACATGTTCCACCGTCCAAAAATAGCATTTCGTCCTACGAGGTCATCATATTCCTTATCTGGGTGTACAAACGCTGGAGTGAGTGATATCACATAATTCCCTGATTTTTATTCTTACTGACTCACTGTGCCATTTTTCTTTGCAGAAATTCAAAGAAGAAAACAAAAATTTTGCCACGTTGCTAGCTACAACAGCCTCCTATTAGAAATTATTTAATACATGTGCGTGTTCTTGGGCATGTGTGTGTATGTGTGCGTTATAGAAGGGTTCAAAATTTTCCACATTTTCACCAAATAATCATATTTTTGTTGTGATGTGACGATGATGATGAGATCGAACATCGAATATGTTCGATAAAATCATCTAATAGGAATTTCAAATATGAAATGGAACATTTTCATTTCAATTTGGTTGATTGGTTTGATGTTGTGGTGCGATTGCAAACAATGTTCGTTGCCGTGCCTGTAAAACTACTCGCTATATTCAATGAAATTGTATTTATCTCGGCATGCAGGTGGTGTGCTTGAATGTTGTGTTATGTTCGTTTACTAATTGCTCGTTTGTTTGGTCGGTCGGCCATTCGTTTGGTCTGTACGGTTCGGTTCATTTGAGGTGTATGCCTGAGTTTTTGTGTTTGTTGCTGGTAAGCGTGTTTAGCAAAAGTTGCTTTCGTATACTGTTGGCTGGCTGGTTGGTTGGTTGCCGACTGCCTATCACCAACACCACCGCCACCCGGTGGTGTTAACACACACTTGCCCACTTGATGTTCGTTCTAATGGGGCAACTATGGTTGTGTATGGATGATGTGTCCGACGACTGGTTGCTCGTTTTGTTCGACTCGTTGCTTCTACGATGACGATGACTACCAATACCGTCCGCCTGCTTGCTTGCTTGCCCCTTGTGAGTGTTCAGGGTTTTGGCTTGCTTGTGCATTATTCCCATTTGTTTGTTCTAACGTTGTCTTCTGACGTTTTTCTCGACAGAGTTTGCCGTCCTTTTTCAGTATGAAATTGAGTTTTGTGTAGTTAAGTCAGCGAAAATTTCCGTATGATTCCAAATCAAACACAGATCGTGTGAGAAATAACATAGTTTTCCAAATCAACAACATACTTATAATATATATGTATATAATTAATTGCATATATGTATATGTTATACACCTCTATTTACATATATGTATATACAAAATAATAAATAATATGATGTAAACATCAAATCAAGAAAATACAAAATTTCGATTTTCAAAAATTCCTTCGAAAGAAATTTACACAAAATAAAGTCGTTGTAACGTTTCATACCAAAACGCAAAGATTTCAAATCGTATACTACCCTCTTCTAGCATTCGATTCGACCATAATCACAGTTGGGGAAAAAAGTGTATGTTGCATATCCCAAAAACACCAATCATGTCCAACCAACCAACTTTCAAATCGTTCGAACCATATTGTATTGAATTAACGGAATTTTGCGTGTGAATTACAATGCAGCAAAACTTCTTCTTTTTTTTTTGTACATAAAAGAAACAGTAACTTATTTTAGATTTTTATATAAGACATTTTTTTAAAACATTTTATCAAATTATTCCAAATTTTTAGATCTCAAAAATTACCTTTGATTTTTTTTTTTAGAAATAAAATTTTAATCTATACATATAAAAAAAATTTCCATGTTTTGTTTACTTTACATTTTTTTTTTAATTTCATACAAATCCAAACAAATTGGTCAAAAAAAAAATATTTTTCATTACGGTTTCTTTTTGAATTTTGTGCCTTTTATTTCAAGTGCCTTTCTGATTTCACTTCAAGTATTCGGTCCACAATACGGTATAATATCGAACGTGTGAACAAGTGTATGCGTGTGTGAGTGTGTGTGCGTGTTATCTTACATATTTCAGTGTATAAGAATTTTCAATATGAATTGTTTATAAATTGTATGTGAGTTTGCCTAGCAATTGAAAACCATCCAGAATATTGGAAATCTCCATAAAAAAAATTGTTTTTCTTTTTCACTTTTTGTTTGTTTATAGTTTTCGAAAAGAAAATCTATTTTAATCCTATCGTAAAGGAAAAAAATCAATTATTATTGGTAATTTGTATTCTAGAGAGAAATCGTTTTGTATTTTGTATTTAATATCTATTTGTTGCTTTTTATTATTTGATTTTTATTTAGGTAAGCCAAACAAATTAATGAAAATTATGTGTTAATTATTTTTGAGAGAAAAGTGTAAATTGTTTTCATAAAACCAAAAACATCCTTAAAAACTTATTGCAACATTTTTATGTAATTCAAAGATAAATAATAGAATAACAATTAATATCCGGAGAAAATATTTTAGGGATGAGTTCATAAACCTGTAGAAAAATGTAACATATGTTAAATTTATATAAAGGCTAATGAAAACTTTGTTATCCTAGGTCCTATACCTCAACAAGGCTTTATATATTTTGACAAAAAAAAAAAAAAAAAAACACACAAGTAAGTAAAGTCTTACCACTATGTAGACAAACATTTGTGTTACCATCTCAACTACTTCAAATTTGCTGGGAACTATATAAAAGTTTGCATTTCCAAATACAAATACTTTTAATGGAGACAATTTTTTGTACTTCTACAAAAACTCTAGTAATATTTACAATTTTTGCTACTAATCAGTGGCGATTTTACAAGGATATTGGTTAGATCTCGCCAAGATATGTCGTCAAATATGGGTTGTGATATATTATTTGGTCAAGTCTGGCGACTTGGAGCCTTATTTAAAACTCAACCGTTCTGTGGGTATTCTGGCATTACATTCAGTGATGCCAATTTGGTGCTTTTAGCACTAAATTTGCCTTTTTGGTGCCTTTTCAAAAAAAAAAAAAAAACAAGTATATACGGCCGTAAGATCGGCCAGGCCGAATCTTATGTACCCTCCACCATGGATTGCGTAGAAACTTCTACGAAAGACTGTCATCCACAAATTTCATCCCACTCGGATGAAATTTGCTCCTCCAAGAGGCTCCAAAACCAAATCTCGGGATCGGTTTATATGGGGGCTATATATGATTATGGACTGATATGGATCACTTTTGGCATGGTTGTTAAATATCATATACTACCACCACGTACCAAATTTCAACCAGATCGGATGAATTTTGCTTCTCCAAAAGGCACCGGAGGTCAAATCTGGCGATCGGTTTATATGGGAGCTATATATAATTATGGACTGATAGGAACCAATTCCTGCATGGTTGTCGGATACCATATACTAACATCACGTACCAAATTTCAGCTGGATCGGATAAAATTTGCTTCTCTTAGAGGCTCCGCAAGCCAAATCGGGGGATCGGTTTATATAGGGGCTATATATAATTATTGACCGATATGGACCAATTTTTGCATGGTTGTCGGATACCATATACTAACATCACGTACCAAATTTCAGCTGGATCGGATAAAATTTGCTTCTCTTAGAGGCTCCGCAAGCCAAATCGGGGGATCGGTTTATATAGGGGCTATATATAATTATTGACCGATATGGACCAATTTTTGCATGGTTGTTAGATACCGTATACTAACACCATGTTTCAAATTTCAGCCGAATCGGATGAAATATGCTTCTGTTAGAGGCTCCGCAAGCCAAATCGGGGGATCGGTTTATATAGGGGCTAAATATAATTATTGACCGATATGGACCAATTTTTGCATGGTTGTTAGATACCATATACTAACACCATGTACCAAATTTCAGCCGGATCGGATGAAATATGCTTCTGTTAGAGGCTCCGCAAGCCAAATCGGGGGATCGGTTTATATAGGGGCTATATATGATTATTGACCGATATGGACCAATTTTTGCATGGTTGTTAGATACCATATACTAACACCATGTACCAAATTTCAGCCGGATCGGATGAAATATGCTTCTGTTAGAGGCTCCACAAGCCAAATCTTAGGGTCCCTTTATATGGGGGCTATACGTAAAAGTGGACCGATATGGCCCATTTTCAATACCATCCGACCTACATCGATAACAACTATTTGTGCCAAGTTTCAAGTCGATAGCTTGTTTCGTTCGGAAGTTGGCGTGATTTCAACTGACTGACGGACGGACATGCTTAGATCGACTCAGAATTTCACCACGACCCAGAATATATATACTTTATGGGGTCTTAGAGCAATATTTCGATGTGTTACAAACGGAATGACAAAGTTAATATACCCCCCATCCTATGGTGGAGGATATAAAAAGCACCAACTTGGTGCTTTCTGGCATTTTCATTCAGTGCTTTTGGTGTTTTTTATACCCTCCACCATAGGATGGGGGGGTATATTAACTTTGTCATTCCGTTTGTAACACATCGAAATATTGCTCTAAGACCCCATAAAGTATATATATATTCTGGGTCGTGGTGAAATTCTGAGTCGATCTGAGCATGTCCGTCCGTCCGTCTGTTGAAATCAACGAAACAAGCTATCTACTTCAAACTTGGCACAAGTGTTTGTTATTGATGTAGGTCGCATGGTATTGCAAATGGGCCATATCGGTCCACTTTTACGTATAGCCCCCATATAAACGCATCCCCAAATTTGGCTTGCGAATCCTCTAAGAGAAGCAAATTTCATCCGATCCGCTTGAAATTTGATGCGTGGTGTTAGAATATGGTCTCTAACAACCATGCAAAAAGTGGTTCATATCGGTCCATACTTAATATAGCCCCCATATAAACCGAACCCCAGATTTGAACTCCGGAGCTTCTAAGAGGAGCAGAATTCATCCGATCCGCTTGAAATTTGGTGCGTGGTGTTAGAATATGGTCTCTAACAACCATGCAAAAAGTGGTCCATATCGGTCCATAATTATATATAGCCCCCATATAAATCGTTCTCCAGATTTCATCTCCGGAGTCTCTTGGAGAAGCAACATTCATCTGATCTTGTTGAAATTTACAAAGTGGTGTTAGTATATGGTCTCTAACAACCATGCAAAAATTGGTCCATATCGGTCCATAATTATATATAGCCCCCATATAAACCGATTCCCAGATTTGTCCTCCGGAGCCTCTTGGAGGAGCAAAATTCATCCGATCCGGTTGAAATTTGGTACGTGATGTTAGTATATGGTCTCTAAGAACCATGCAAAAATTGGTCTATATCGGTCCATAATTATATATAGCCCCCATATAAACCGATCCCCAGATTTGTCTTCCGGAGCCTCTTAGAGGAGCAAAATTCATCCGATCCGGTTGAAATTGGCAACGTGGTGTTAGTATGTGGTCTCTAACAAACACGATATGGACACGAATTGATCCATATCGGTCCATAATTATATATAGCCCCCATATAAATCGTTCTCCAGATTTGATCTCCGGAGTCTCTTGGAGAAGCAACATTCATCTGATCTGGTTTAAATTTACAAAGTGGTGTTAGTATGTGGCCGCTAATGACCATGCCAAATTTGGTCCATATTGGTCTACAGTTATATATAGCCGATCCCCAATCCATATCGGTTCATACTCATGGTTGCTACTCAAGCCAAAAATAATGTACCAAAATTTTATTTCTATAAAAATTTTTGTCAACATTTTATTTCTATAGAATTTTTATACCCACCACCATAGAATGGTGACGGGGCTATAATAAGTTTGTCATTCCATTTGTAACACATCGAAATATCGATTTCCGACTATATAAAGTATATATATTCTTGATCAGGGAGAAATTCTAAGACGATATAACGATGTCCGTCTGTCTGTCTGTCTGTCTGTATGTTGTAATCACGCTACAGTCTTCAATAATGAAGCAATCGTACTGAAATTTTGCACAAACTCGTCTTTTTTCTGCAGGCAGGTCAAGTTCGAAGATGGGCTATATCGGTCCAGGTTTTGATATAGTCCCCATATAAACCGACCTCCCGATTTGGGGTCTTGGGCTTATAGAAATGTTAGATTTTATCCAATTTGCCTGAAATATGAAAGCTAGAGGTATTTTATGACCATAAAGAGGTGTGCCAAAAATGGTGAGTATCGGTCCATGTTTTGGTATAGCCCCCATATAGACCGATCTCCCGATTTTCCTTCTTGGGCTTATAGAAACCCCAGTTTTTATTCAATTTACCTGAAATTGGAAATCTACAGGTATTGTAGGACCACAAATGCGTGTGCCAAAAATTGTGAGTATCGGTCCATATTTTGGTATAGCCCCCATATAGACCGATCTTCCGATTTTACTTCTTGGGCTTATAGAAACCGCAGTTTTTATTCAATTTACCTGAAATTGAAATCTAGAGGTATTGTAGGACCACAAATATGTGTGCCAAAAATTGTGAGTATCGGTCCATGTTTTGGTATAGCCCCCATATAAAACGACCTCCCGATTTAGGGTCTTGGGCTTATAGAAACAGTAATTTTCATCCAATTTGTCTGAAATTGGAAATCTAGAGGTATTTTAGGACCATAAAGAGGTGTGCCGAAAATGGTGAGTATCGGTCCTTATTTTGGTATAGCCCCCATATAGACCGATTTCCCGATTTTACTTCTTGGACTTCTAGAATCCGAAGTTTTTATACTATTTGCCTGAAATTGGAAATCTAGAGGTATTTTCGGGTCATAAAGAGGTGTGCCGAAAACAGTGAGTATCGGCCCATATTTTAGTATAGCCCCCATAAGAACGATCTCCCGATTTAACTCCTTGGGTTTCTAGAAACCGTAGTTTTTATCTGATTTGCCTGAAATTGTAAATATTCTGGTATTTTATGCTCACAAAAACGTGTATCGGATTAAGTTTTTATCGGTCCATTTGGTAATGCCTCCATATAGACCGACTTCACTTCTTGAGGGTGTAGAAGGCGCACTGATCATGAAAATTGCTTGAAACTCAATGTAAAATTTCCAGATTTTACTTCTACAGATTTAAGATTTCAAATCAAGACGTTATTTTATAATTTTCTTGCACACTTACAAGAGATGTTAATGATTCCTCTAAAACTCAAACAAAAATGTTTCTTATAAATCCAGAATCTGATATAGTCCTCATAGGTGAAATCTTTAAATTTATCTTCGGGAAGTGTCCTCAAGCCCTCCTGAAATTTCAAAGGAAACCCTAATATTTGGTTCATGGTGGTGGGTATTTAAGATTCGGCCCGGCCGAACTTACTGCTGTATATACTTGTTTTTTTTTTTTTCAAAATGTTATTCCGATAGAAAATTTTGTCAAACTTTATTTCTATAGAAATCTTTGTCAAAATTTTAATTCTATAGAAAATTTTGTGAAAATTTTATGTCTATAGGGAATGTTGTCAAAATGTTATTTCTATAGAAATTGTTGATAAAATTTTATTTCTATAGAAAATTTTGTTAAAATTTTATTTCTATAGAAAATTTTGTTAAAATTTTATTTCTATAGAAAATTTTGACAAAATTTTATTTCTATAGAAAATTTTGTTAAAATTTTATTTCCATAGAAAATTTTGTTAAAATTTTATTTTTATAGAAAATGTTGTCCAAATTTTACTTCTAGGGAAAATGTTGTCGAAATTTTATTTTGTAAAAATTTTCTTTCTATAGAAACTTTTATCAAAATTTTATTTCTTTACAACATTTTGTCAAACTTAATTACATACGTATTTAATCGGCCTTTTTTAGTTTATTGATTACCTTGTAATTTAGAAGACGGTGTTAGGAAGTTTTAAGATACCTTGCCATTGGTAAGTGTTACCGCAACCCAAGTAATTCGATCGTGGATGACAGTGGATCCATGGTGGAGGGTACATAAGCTTCGGCCTGGCCGAACTTACGGCCGTATATACTTGTTTGTTTTTTTTTTTGCTTGAGTACAATTAGTTTAGAATTTTCGTCACTACTCGACTTTTGCCTTTACATAATGGGTTTTCCGATTCCCCCCACAGAAAATTCTACAAGTTTTGCCCAGACACTAATTACACATAAATATTTCAAATTCAATACAATATTGTTCAAACATATTATAAATATTCATTAATTAAACAATTTATGTATAAATCAATTTTCACCTCAAAAAAAAAAAATAAAATCGAGTTTCATTTTCTTTAATTTTCTTCTAATGTTGCAGTGTTGTTTTATTTAATTCATCTCTTGATAAATCTATCGAACAACCAAAAGTGAATTAACATTTAAATCTTGAGGTATAAAAATCTAAATACATAATACAAATACCAGATATCAATACAAATCAACATAAACAAACAATAGGAAAAACAAAATTGGAACCAACAACAACAATAAAACAAAAAATATCTAAACAGACGATTTGAAAAAATAAACAATTTCAAAAGAAATTCGAAAAATATTTCTTTAAATAGGAAAAACTAAAGAAAATATAAAACAAAGTAGAATAAAATAAACTCCATCTAACGAAAATCAAAGCTTATCAAAAATCAAGTGAAAAAATTGGAATTCAATTGTCAACAAAAATTATAAAAAAAAATATTAAATTTAAATTAAATAAAAGAAAAGAAAAAAATTAAAAAATACAAACAGCAAATATTCTAAATAAATTATATATAAATTTAAGCGAAAATCATAAATCTTTGAAAACGTGAAAAAAATAATTAACATATACAAACAAATAGTCAAACTTCGAAAATCTGTTAAAAAAACTCGTTGAAAAATCGTTAATTCGTCCAAAAACGATAATTTACATAAAAATCCATAAAAACAACAACAACAACATTTATTGTAAAGAGTTCCTGCAATTAAAGTGTTAAAAACTTTGCTAAACGTTTAATCAACAAATCATTCCATATGGTTCATATTATTGAATTGGTCGGCCAGCCGAAGGTTGAGTTTGCTCAACAAGTTAATGTGAGTATACCCACACTTAGCCAAATTCAGTTTTTGTTTTTGTTTTTGTTTTGTTAGCCCAATCCTCATTTCATCATTTCTTTTACATTTTTTTTTTATTTTAATTTTTTTTTTTTGTGGCAATCTAAAAGATTTTTGTTTTTATTTTGTGGGTTCTGCTTCTTGATGCCCATATAACTCTAGACATTATACCGGCATCGGTTGTCATGATAGCAGAATATAAATTCATATGAGCCATTTCATACTAATAGGGGTAGAAAAAAAAAACAACAACGACAATAAAGTCCACAAAAAATATTAAAAAAAAAAAAAAAATATTTTAACAAAATAGTGATCTATATATTAAATAAAATCTTGTTCAACAATTTCTTTAAAAAGAGCAAGAAAAACTTTATATTTCAAATCAAATGAAACCTTTTTGCCAGTCAAATTTTGGAAAATTGAAATTAAATGAAAATTTTCCAAAAAGTATAATTTTTTGTGGTAAGTTTTCAAAAATGGGGAGCCACTTTCCCTATCGCATAAGAGAGTAACCCATAATTTTGCAACGAAATTTTGAACAAAAATTATATTTTTATTAATTTTTAGGCTAATTATAAACTCATTCATTAGTTAGAATGAATTCGTTTGATTTAAGAGACTTGATTGATTTGATATAAATTTTCATTTGAAACCAAAAAACAAAATGACAAAAAAATTCATTTGATTTGAAAAGGGTTTCATTTGAAGTTATAACAGAATATCCTTTAAATCCCTGTATTTGACCCTACGATGTTCAATCTTTTGAAACCAATTGAAAACAAGTAAGGAAAGTCTAATGTCGGGCGGGGCCGACTATATTATACCCTGCACCACTTTGTAGATCTAAATTTTCGATACCATATCACATCCGTCAAATGTGTTGGGGGCTATATATAAAGGTTTGTCTCACATACATACATTTAAATATCACTCGATCTGGACAGAATTTGATAGACTTTTACAAAATCTATAATGGGAGACATTTAAATCTGAAGCAACTTTAAGGAAACTTCGCAAAAATTTATTTATGATTTATCGCTCAATATATATGTAATAGAAGTTTAGGAAAATTAGAGTCATTTTTACAGCTTTTCGACTAAGCAGTGGCGATTTTACAAGGAAAATGTTGGTATTTTGATCATTTTTGTCGAAATCAGAAAAACATATATATGGGAGCTATATCTAAATCTGAACCGATTTCAACCAAATTTGGCACGCATAGCAACAATGCTAATTCTACTCCCTGTGCAAAATTTCAACTAAATCGGTGTTAAAAATTGGCCTCTGTGGTCATATGAGTGTTAATCGGGCGAAAGCTATATATGGGAGCTATATCTAAATCTGAACCGATTTCAACCAAATTTGGCACGCATAGCAACAATGCTAATTCTACTCCCTGTGCAAAATTTCAACTAAATCGGTGTTAAAAATTGGCCTCTGTGGTCATATGAGTGTTAATCGGGCGAAAGCTATATATGGGAGATATATCTAAATCTGAACCGATTTCAACCAAATTTGGCACGCATAGCAACAATGCTAATTCTACTCCCTGTGCAAAATTTCAACTAAATCGGAGTTAAAAATTGGCCTCTGTGGTCATATGAGTGTAAATCGGCCGAAAGCTATATATGGGAGATATATCTAAATCTGAACCGATTTCAACCAAATTTGGCACGCATAGCAACAATGCTAATTCTACTCCCTGTGCAAAATTTCAACTACATCGGAGTTAAAAATTGGCCTCTGTGGTCATATGAGTGTTAATCGGGCGAAAGCTATATATGGGAGATATATCTAAATCTGAACCGATTTCAACCAAATTTGGCACGCATAGCAACAATGCTAATTCTACTCCCTGTGCAAAATTTCAACTAAATCGGAGTTAAAAATTGGCCTCTGTGGTCATATGAGTGTAAATCGGCCGAAAGCTATATATGGGAGATATATCTAAATCTGAACCGATTTCAACCAAATTTGGCACGCATAGCTACAATGCTAATTCTACTCTCTGTGCAAAATTTCAACCAAATCGGAGTTAAAATTGGCCTCTGTGGTCATATGAGTGTTAATCGGGCGAAAGCTATATATGGGAGATATATCTAAATCTGAACCGATTTCAACCAAATTTGGCACGCATAGCAACAATGCTAATTCTACTCCCTGTGCAAAATTTCAACTACATCGGAGTTAAAAATTGGCCTCTGTGGTCATATGAGTGTAAATCGGCCGAAAGCTATATATTGGAGCTATATCTAAATCTGAACCGATTTCAACCAAATTTGGCCCGCATAGCTATAATGCTAATCCTACTCCCTGTGCAAAATTTCAACTACATCGGAGTTAAAAATTGGCCTCTGTGGTCATATGAGTGTAAATCGGCCGAAAGCTATATATTGGAGCTATATCTAAATCTGAACCGATTTCAACCAAATTTGGCACGCATAGCTACAATGCTAATCCTACTCCTTGTGCAAAATTTCAACCAAATCGGAGTTAAAAATTGGCCTCTGTGGTCATATGAGTGTAAATCGGCCGAAAGCTATATATGGGAGGTATATCTAAATCTGAACCGATTTCAACCAAATTTGGCACGCATAGCTACAATGCTAATTCTACTCCCTGTGCAAAATTTCAACCAAATTGCGGTAAAACTCTGGCTTCTGGGACCGTATTAGTCCATATCGGGCGAAGGATATATATGGGAGCTATATCTAAATCTGAACCGATTTCAATAAAATTTGGCACACTTGACTATAGTACTAATTGTTCTTCTTGTGCAAAATTTTAAGCAAATTAGGCTAAAACTCTGGCTTCTGGGGCCATATAAGTCCATATCGGGCGAAATATATATATGGGAGCTATAACTAAATCTGAACCGATTTCATCCAAAATCAATAGGTATCTATTCTGAGCCAAAACACATACTTGTGCCAAATTTTAAGTCGATTGGACTAAAACTGCGACCTAGACTTTGATTCCAAAAATGTGTTCACGGAGAGACGGACAGACGGACATGGCTATATCGACTCAGGAGCCCACCCTGAGCATTTTTGCCAAAGACACCATGTGTCTATCTCGTCTCCTTCTGGGTGTTGCAAACATATGCACTAACTTATAATACCCTGTTCCACAATGTGGTGCAGGGTATAAAAACATTATTTTCTAAAAGCCTCTAACAATGGCCTTCCATACCGAAGATGACTTCATTATTCGAATCATAGTGGTGCCCAAAAAAATAATAATTAAGTCACATATAAACTCATTGTTATCTAATTCAATAACGAAATTAGTTGATCCAATTAATTATACCCTCCACCATAGGATGGGGTATATAAAGGGTGGTTAAAATTTCAAGAGCCGATGTTGATTTTGAATAAAACACAAACTATTTAGGAAATTATTGTAATTTTATTTTATTATGATATATTGGTATTACTCAATTATGTATGGAACCAAATATCGGCCAAATAGGCGCCGCGACTTCGGTGGCACACCTTCATCCGATGGTCCAAATTTTCGATGACGCTGAGGCATAATGGAGGTTCTATGCCGTTAATGTGCCGAATTATCTCATCCTTTAGCTCTTGAATTGTTGCCGGCTTATCGACGTACACCTTTTCTTTCAAACTACCCCAAAGAAAAAAGTCCAACGATGTCAAATCACATGATCTTGGCGGCCAATTGACATCGCCATTACGTGAAATAACACGGCCATTGAATTTTTTGCGCAAAAGAGCCATTGTTTCGTTAGCTGTGTGGCAAGTGGCACCGTCCTGCTGAAACCACATATCGTCCACATCCATATCTTCTAATTCGGGCCATAAAAAGTTCGTTATCATCTCACCATAGCGAACACCAATCACAGTAACTGCCTGACCGGCCTCATTGTGGCAAAAATACGGCCCAGCCCATAAACCGCACCAATCAGTCACTCTTTGTGGGTGCATTGTTTTTTCGACAATCACTCTTGGATTCTCATTCGCCCAAATGCGGCAATTCAGTTTATTGACGAATCCACTGAGGTGAAAATGTGCCTCATCACTGAAGATGATTTTCTTCGAAAATTGATCATCGTCCTGTTGCCATTTCTTGGAACCATTCTGCCCATTCACGACGTCCATGGTTCAAATTGAGTAAGTCTGAAATAGAGAAATGTCACATAAAATTCGAAAAAAAACTTGGCGTTTAGGTGTGGTTCACATTCATTTATTTATTAACTTTGTCATTCCGTTTGTAACACATCGAAACATTGCTCTAAGACCCCATAAAGTATATATATTCTGGGTCGTGGTGAAATTCTGAGTCGATCAAGCCACGCCCGTCCTTCCGTCCGTCTGTTGAACTCACGTTAACTTACGAACGAAACAAGCTATCGACTTGAAACTTTGCACAAGTAGTTGTTATTGACGTAGGTCGGTGGGTATTGCAAATGGGCCATATCGGTTCACTTTTACGTATAACCCCCATCTAAACGGACAACCAGATTTGGCTTGCGGAGCCTCTAAGAGAAGTAAATCTCATCCGATCCGCCTGAAATTTGGTACATGGTATTAGTATATGGTCTTCAAAAACTAATCCAAAATTAGTCCATTTCGGTTCATAATTAAATATAACCCCCATATAAATCGATCCCCAGAGTTGCACTCCGGAGCCTCTTGGAAGAGCAAAATTCATCCGATCCGGTTGAAATTTGGAACGTGGTGTTAGTATGTGGCCGCGAATAACCATGCCAAATTTGGTCCATAGCGGTCCATAATTATATATAGCCCCCATATAAACCCTATCCCCAGATTTGTCTTCCGGAGCCTCTTGGAGGAGCAAAATTCATCCGATCCGGTTGAAATTTGGTACGTGGTGTTAGTATATGGTATCTAAGAACCATGCAAACATTGGTCCATATCGGTCCATTATTATATATAGCCCCCATATAAATCGATCCCCAGAGTTGCACTCCGGAGCCTCTTGGAAGAGCAAAATTCATCCGATCCGGTTGAAATTTGGAACGTGGTGTTAGTATGTATATAGGCGCTAAGAACCATACAAAAATCGGTCCATATCGGTCTACAGTTATATATAGCCCATCCACAATCACACAAAAATTGGTCCATATCGGTTCATAATCATGGTTGCCACTCGAGCCTAAAATAATCTACCAAAATTTTATTTATATAGAAAATTTTGTCAAAATTTTATTTCTAAAGAAAATTTGTCAACATTTTATTTCTATAGAAAAATTTGTCAAAAATTTTTTTCTATAGAAAATTTTGTCAAAATTTTATTTCTTACGAAAATTTTGTCAAAATTTTATTTCTTACGCAAATTTTGTCAAAATTTTATTTCTACAGAAAATTTTGTCAAAATTGTATGTCTATAGAAACTTTTGTCAAAATTTTATTTCTAAAGAAAATTGTGTAAAAATTTTATTTCTATAGAAAATTGTGTGAAAATTTTATTTCTAAAGAAAATTTAGTCAAAATTTTATTTCTATAGAAAGTGTTGTCACAATTTTATTCTTATAGAAAATTTTGTCAAAATTTTATTTCTATAGAAAATGTTGTCAAAATTTTATTTCTAAAGAAAATGGTGTCACAATTTTATTTCTATAGAAAATTTTGTCAAAATTTTGTTTCTATAGAAAATTTTGTCACAATTTTATTTTTATAGATTTTTTTTTTTTAAATTTTATTACTATAGAAAATTTTGTCAAAATTTTATTTCTATAGAAAATTTTGTCAAAATTTTATTTCTGTAGAAAATTTTGTCAAAATATTATTTCTGTGGAAAATTTTATTTCTATAGAAAATTTTGTCAAAATTTTGTTTCTATAAAAAATTTTGTCAAAATTTTATTTCTAAAGAAAATTTAGTCAAAATTTTATTTCTAAAGAAAATGTTGTCACAATTTTATTTCCATAGAAAATTTTGTCAAAATTTTATTTCTATAGAAAATTGTATAAAAATTTTATTTCTAAAGAAAATTTTGTCAAAATTTTATTTCTATAGAAAATTTTGTCAAAATATTATTTCTAAAGAAAATGTCACAATTTTATTTCTATAGAAAATTTTGTCAAAATTTTAGTTCTGTAGAAAATTTTGTAAAAATTTTATTTCTATAGAAAATTTTGTCAAAATTTTATTTCTGTAGAAAATTTTGTCAAAATTTTATTTCTATTGAAAATTTTGTCAAAATTTTATTTCTATAGAAAATTTTGTCTAAATTTTATTTCTATAGAAAATTTTGTTAAAATTGTATTTCTATAGAAAATTTTGTCAAGATTTTATTTCTATAAAAAATTTTGTTAAAATTTTATTTCTATAGAAAATTTTGTCAAAATTTTATTTCTATAGAAAATGTTGTCACAATTTTATTTCTATAGAAAATTTTGTTAAAATTTTATTTCTATACAAAAATTTGTCAAAATTTTATTTCTGTAGAAAATTTAGTCATAATTTTATTTCTATAGAAAATTTTGCTAAATTTTACTTCTATAGAAATTTTTGCTAAATTTATATTCTATAGAAAATGTTGTCAATATTTTATTTCTATAGAAAATAGTGTCAACATTTTGTGGATGACAGTCTTTAGTAGAAGTTCCTACGCAATCCATGGTGGAAGGTACATAAGATTCAGCCTGGCCGAACTTATGGCCGTATATACTTGTTTTCTAATTGAAATTGCATATATTACGAAAATGACGGTATCTGTCATAAATAAAACATTTAATTTAATACTGGTCTCAGAGCCCGTAAAGTATATTAAATCCGGGTCGTGGTGCAAATTGTAGACTTTATTAAGAATTTAATTGATTTTTCGACGAGTACAGTTAATTTATTTATTGATTCAATTAAAACTTTCTATTAATTTTGATAGCAAAATTCAATCAATGTTATGATTGGTTCCATTAAAAAAATTAATACGAAGTGAAAATTTAAACTAATGTCTACAAAATTAGAATTGAAATATAAAATTTTTAAATTAATTGTTAATTGTAAATGTTTTATATATATATATATATATATATATATATATATATATATATATATATATATATATATATATATATATATATATATATATATATATATATATATATATATATATATATATATATATATATATATATATATATATATATATATTATATTATATATATATATATATATATATATATATATATATATATATATATATATATATATATATATAATATATATATATATATATATATATATATATATATATATTTAATACAAAAGAAACAAAAGTCGATGACCCACGTTCGAAGATTTCAAAAGCCGCATTCAAACAATTTTGCCAATTGTTGCACGGTTGTTGTATCGCGTACCAAATATCAACCGTGTTGGATGAAATTTGCAAATCCAAGAGGCTCCGTAAGTCAAATCTGGTATTCGGTTTATATTGTGAGCCGATATAACAATTTGCATACCATCCGGCCTATATCAATAACAGGTACTTGTGCCAAGTTTTAAAAGACGGACAGACATCGATCGATCGACTTAAAATTTCACTACGACCCAGAATAAATACTTAATGTAGTGTGTGGCCAATATTTCGAGCAATTATAAACGGAATTAGAAAGTTTGTATACACTCTCCTATGGAGGAGGGTATAAAAATTGTCCTTAAATTTCGATAACATAATCTTCCATATTATCTATAACGATGTTTACAGTATTTTTAGTTTAAATTTTCTCTTAATTTTTATAAAGTTTACCCACTATATAATCATATGAGTAGATTAAATTTCTTACACTCCTTTACATTTGGTCCTTAATGTCTCATATAACCCCAAAAAAGTAAAAATGCGTAAACCGCACCAAAGGCTCCAAACAAAAAAAAAAACAACAACAACAAAAACAGAAACAGAAACAGAAAAGGCAATGAAATGAACCCTGGCAAAAAAAATCCCAATAATAAATCTTGAGTTTGTAGTCACGTAATGACAACATAATATGTGACTTTTGTCTCCTACATTCACTCTTTGTATGAGTTCATCCAGACGAAATTGGGATTTCTGGAGGGGGTGGGGGTGGCGTTGGTAGCACCCACATGACCGGACATGTAGACATCTTTATAGACTTCTCCCTACCCTGAACTGTGAATTTTTTTTGCACTGTTTACATGGCCTAAAAGCGAGCGGGAAAAAAGATGAATTTCTTTTGTTGCTGTTATTTTGTTGTCGTAGACGAGCGGTATATTAGATTTTTATGAGTTTGTCTACCGGGTATAGTTTGGTTTTTCTGGTTTTGCCCTTTGGAAATATAGACCAAGTTATAAACCAAACAAAAAAAAAAACGCCACCCAGACTTTATTCTCACTTAGCCAAGGTTATTGGCTGGGCACAATACAGAAGAAATTTCTTTGTATATAAAAATTTCAGCAAATGGGTGTTACAGGGCGATCAAGGCATAAGGACGAAAGGAAGATTCACAAAAAATGAGGGTATGAAAAAGGACAATGTAATTAATCATTTTTATTTTGGATGACAAGACAATTTGCGGCCTACTAAAGCACACAAACACACACTCCGTATAACAGGAGACTTATGGCATAACCTCACACAAAAGACCCAAACAGAAGATATCCAACAATCACAAAAAGTGAAGCAACAACATCAAAAATGAGAACAAAAAAAAAAACAACAACAAAATAATCAAGATGTGTTTTATAACGAGCAAATTAAAGCATATATTAAGGCTTATCCCAGACATACGTGTCTCTTACACACACATACACACACAGCCCTAAGATTGCAATAACAACAAATGGTTGTTATTGTATTCTTTTTGATTTAGATAATAATGGCCATATGACATTTTAAAGTCATGTCATTGAGGCCAAGTCATGTAATTTGATTGAATTCGTGATTTTGTAAAAAATAAAAAAAAAGAATACAAGAAAACACACAAATCTCTTAACTACAAAAAACTGCTCTGCCATTTTTATCTATCAATCATTTACGATTTTATCAAATAAAGATTAATTACCTGAGAAAAATTTTAGCAAATCAATTGATTATAAATGAAATATCATAATCAATAAAAAATAATTCAGATTTAGAAGACCATACAATTTTGACAAAATTTTCTATAGAAACTAAATTTGGAAAAAAAATTTCTATAGAAATAAAATTTTAAGAAAATTTTCTACAGCTATAAGAGTTTGACAAGTTTTTCTATAGAAATGAAAGTTTGATAAAATTTTCAATAGAAATAAAATTTTGATAAAATTTCCAATAGAAATAAAATTTTGACAAAATTTTCTATAGATCTAAAATTTTGACAAAATTTTCTATAGAAATAAAATTTTGATAAAATTTTCAATAGAAATAAAATGTTGACAAAATTTTCAATAGAAATAAAATTTTGACAAAATTTTCAATAGAAACAAAATTTGGAAAAAAATTTCTATAGAATTAAAATTTTGACAAAATTTTCTATAGATATGAAATTTTGACAAAATTTTCTATAGAAATAAGATTTAGTCAAAATTTTCAATAGAAATAAAATTTTGACAAAATTTTCCATAGAAATAAAATTTTGACAAAATTTTCTAAAGAAATAAAGTGTTGACCACATTTCTATAGGGATAAAATTTTGACAAAATTTTCTATAGAAATAAAATGTTAACAAAGTTTTCTATAGATATAAAATTTTGACAAAATTTTCAATATAAATAAAATTCTTGTAGTAGTTATATGGTTGACCTTTTAGTATAATTATTTGTAGAGTTTGTAAGGCTTGAGGACACTAGTGTAAACTCAAACGCAGTGCCGAGCAAGTCACATTGTCTTATTAAAAAATTTAATTTCCCTGAGGACGGACAACGATGGTGTTCGAAATATTGGAAAGAACTAAAAATAAAACACTATAAAAAACTAAGATTTTATTTTGTTTTATTACAACATGACCTCAAGCCTTACAAACTCTACAAATAGAAATTAAATTTTTACAAAATTTTCGATTTGAAATAAAATTTTTACAAAATTTTCAATAAAAATAAAATTTTGACAAAATTTTTTCTAGAAATAAAATTTTAACAAAGTTTTCTACAGATATAAAATTCTTACAAAATTTTCTATAGAAATAAAATTTTGACAAAGTTTTCTATAGAAATAAAATTTGGAAAAGTTTGGACAAAATTTAAAATACGAATAAAATTTTGAAAAAAAAATTCTATAGAAATAAAATTTAGAGAAAATTTTCTATAGAAATAAAATTTTGACAACATTTTCCACAGAAATAGAATTTTGACAAAATTTTCTTAAGAAATAAAATGTTGGCCAAATTTTCTATAGAAATAAAGTTTGGACAAATTTACACTGCAAATAAAATTTTGAAAAAATGTTTCTATAGAAATAAAATTTAGAGAAAATTTTATATAGAAATAAAATTTTGACAAAATTTTCCACAGAAATAAAATTTTGACAAAATTTTCCACAGAAATAAAATTTTGACAAAATTTTCCACAGAAATAAAATTTTGACAAAATTTTCCACAGAAATAAAATTTTGACAAAATTTTCTATAGAAATAAAATTTCGAAAAAAAAATCTACAAAAATAAAGTTTTTACCAAATTATCTATAGAAATAAAATTTAGAAAAAATTTTATATAGAAATAAAATTATGACAAAATTTTCAACAGAAATAGAATTTTGACAAAATTTTCTAAAGAAATAAAATGTTGGCCAAATTTTCTATAGAAATAAAGTTTGGACAAATTTACACTAGAAATAAAATTTAAAAAAAAAAATTTCTTTTGAAATAAAATTTAGAGAAAATTTTCTAAAGAAATAAAATTTTGACAAAATTTTCCACAGAAATAAAATTTTGACAAAATTTTCTATAGAAATAAAATTTTGAAAAAAAAATCTATAAAAATAAAGTTTTTACCAAATTTTCTATAGAAATAAAATTTAGAGAAAATTTTCTATAGAAATAAAATTTAGAGAAAATGTTCTATAGAAATAAAATGTTGACAATTTTTTCTATAGAAATAAAATTTTGACAAAATTTTCCACAGAAATAGAATTTTGACAAAATTTTCTAAAGAAATAAAATATTGGCCAAATTTTCTATAGAAATAAAGTTTGGACAAATTTACACTACAAATAAAATTTTGAAAAAATGTTTCTATAGAAAAAAAATTTAGAGAACATTTTATATAGAAATACAATTTTGACAAAATTTTCCACAGAAATAGAATTTTGACAAAATTTTCTAAAGAAATAAAATGTTGGCCAAGGTTAGGTTAGGTTAGGTGGCAGCCCGATGTATCAGGCTCACTTAGACTATTCAGTCCATTGTGATACCACATTCGTGAACTTCTCTCTTATCACTGAGTGCTGCCCGATTCCATGTTAAGCTCAATGACAAGGGACCTCCTTTTTATAGCCGAGTCCGAACGGCGTTCCACATTGCAGTGAAACCACTTAGAGAAGCTTTGAAACCCTCAGAAATGTCACCATCATTATTGAGGTGGGATAATCCACCGCTGAAAAACTTTTTGGTGTTCGGTCGTAGCAGGAATCGAACCCACGACCTTGTGTATGCAAGGCGGGCATGCTAACCATTGCACCACGGTGGCTCCCAAATGTTGGCCAAATTTTCTATAGAAATAAAGTTTGGACAAATTTACACTACAAATAAAATTTTAAAAAAATGTTTCTATGGAAATAAAATTTAGAGAAAATTTTCTATAGAAATAAAATTTTGACAAAATTTTCCACAGAAATAAAATTTTGACAAAATTTTCTATAGAAATAAAATTTTGAAAAAAAAAAAATCTATAAAAATAGAGTTTTTACCAAATTTTCTATAGAAATAAAATTTAGAGAAAATTTTCTATAGAAATAAAATTTAGAGAAAATTTTATATAGAAATAAAATTTGGAGAAAATTTTCTATAGAAATAAAATTTTGACAAAATTTTCCACAGAAATAGAATTTTGACAAAATTTTCTAAAGAAATAAAATGTTGGCCAAATTTTCTATAGAAATAAAGTTTGGACAAATTTACACTACAAATAAAATTTTGAAAAAAAGTTTCTATAGAAATAAAATTTAGAGAAAATTTTATATAGAAATAAAATTTTGACAAAATTTTCCACAGAAATAGAATTTTGACAAAATTTTCTAAAGAAATAAAATGTTGGCCAAGGTTAGGTTAGGTTAGGTGGCAGCCCGATGTATCAGGCTCACTTAGACTATTCAGTCCATTGTGATACCACATTAGTGAACTTCTCTCTTATCACTGAGTGCTGCCCGATTCCATGTTAAGCTCAATGAAAAGGGACCTCCTTTTTATAGCCAAGTCCGAACGGCGTTCCACATTTCAGTGAAACCACTTAGAGAAGCTTTGAAACCCGCAGAAATGTCTCCAGCATTACTGAGGTGGGATAATCCACCGCTGAAAAACTTTTTGATGTTCGGTCGAAGCAGGAATCGAACCCACGACCTTGTGTATGCAAGGCGGGTATGCTAACCATTGCAACACGGTGGCTCCCACTCTTATAGGCTCCGCAAGCCAAATCTGGGTCTTCTGGTCTTCTTTGAATACCACAAATAACACCGCTAACATTGGGAAGCCCTTTATTATGCCTATAAAAATTAAAATCAATTTTAAAATTTCTTGAAGAAAACAAAAAACTACCCAAAATTCTCGAAGCCGCTTATTTCATTGTCTAATTGATGTGAAGTTTGCTTTCGATAATATCCTCAATTCCATTTGTAATTTGACTTCCTTGAAATGAAATCTTTCAGCCTTATTCACTTGATGATTTATTTGCACCAAAGGAAGCCCAGGGGGTTTAAAGTCCTTCCACTTTACATTAGGGAATTATGTACCCGTAGCATCGTAAATACCCACCCATTAGACATTGTTGTATCTCTATGCCATTGCCAAGTTAAAAATCTGTGATTGATGATTGATTGTTTGTGGGTTGTTTGAAATGAAAGACATCACAGTCCCTCTACCCCCCACTCTCCCTTCGGGAAAACTCAATCGGATAGAGAGTAGAAAGAACATTTTCATGCTTTTTTTAACTTTAACTCGAATTGTAGGGGCATTTTTATTTTCGAAATGGAAATAAATCATGAGCTTTATCAGATCCATTAGTCCAGTTTTCACTCAGTCATGGTCATTTTGTCTATGGTCTATGGAGAAGTTTCACATGATTGCTAATGTCTCTTTGATTGAGTATGAGCGATTTAAAGTTCCATAAAAAAAATTAAATAGAAGAATTTTACCGGTGATATTAATTTAGTTTTTGTTTTCTGTTTTGTCAGTTTGTTTGCTGACAAATTATTTGGGTATTATTAAAAGGTCTTTGCATGATCCCAAACAATTAAAACAAATATAACGACAAATCGCTTATGAAAATATCGGAAATACAAACAATGATTAGGAGGGCATCACCTCCGTATGGAGCTATCAAACCCCATGTTCACTTTGGAACCTTTCAGTTAGATTCGAATTATTCAAATTTTGTCGTCAAAACTATTAAATCTATTCTAGAAAAATGCGAATTTTTGAAAATTAAAAATCATAAAAAATTATAAAAATTATTTATATGGCACAATATCACAACATTTCTTAATTCATATCCAAAACACTGAACTTGGATCACGCCTTAGGTAATATTGCAGTATATGCAATATCATATTGATGTCCTCCTTCCAGAGTACGCTAAGTCGACTTAGTATGTTTTGATGGAGTTCGTTGTTTTTTATTCGGATTGATGTGAATTGCATCGTGTCAAAAGTTCGAATTTAATGGACCACTTCTAATACTAGCCTGTGACTAAAGTTTTAAAAAATTCCAATCCAAAAATAGCTTTGTTCGGTCTAAAGTGGTCTAAGTCATTTTTAGCCATGTTCTATTATCACTATTTTGAATTTATACATACTAAAAAAAAACCTACAATAAACTTGATTTTAAGACCGAAAAAACTGAATTTTTATCTTACACGGGTTTTGAGAAATTCCAAAAAAAAAACTTTGAACTTGTTTCCTGTAAAATTCACTTTCAGGGCTTAGCGTACTTTGGAATATCATTAGCGACAATTTTTTGGGTATATAAATATTCATTATATTGTAATTGTGTCGAATTTTAAATATTTTAATGATTTAGCCTGCACCGCCAAGGGAAAGTTACTGCTTCTTTAAAGAGGGAGAACTTACTCATAATGGAATTTTAGGGTATAACACAACACGAAATTTTTTAAGGATATTAAATTTATAGATTTTTTTTGTCAAAATGGTATTTGTAAAGAAAATTTTTTCAAAATTTTATTGCTATAGCAAATTTTGTCAACATTTTATTTCTATACAAAATTTTGTCAAAATGTTATTTCTATACAAAATTATGTCAAGATTTTATTTCCATAGAAAATTTTGTCAATATTTCATTTCAATAGAAATTTTTTTTTTTGCCAAAATTTTACTATCATAGAAAATTTTATTCATATAGAAAAAACAATTTATCCATAAAGAACATTTTGTCAAAAACTTGTTGATATAGAAAATTTTGTCAAAATATTATTCCTCTAGGAAATTGTGTCAAAATATTTTTCCTGCAGGAAATTTTGTCAATAGTTTTTCCTATAAGAAAATTTGTCAAAATCTTATTTCTATAGAAACTTTTGTCAAAATTTTATTGTCTATGGTAAATTTTTTTTTTTTTAATTTTATTTCTATGGAAAATTTTTCCAAATTTTTGTTTCTATAGAAAATTTATTCAGAATTTTATTTCTATGGAAAAATTTGTCAAAATTTGTTGTCTGTAGAAAATTTAATCAATATTTTATTTCTATTGAAAATCTTTGCAAAATTTTATTTTTATGGAAACTTTTGTCAAAATATTATTTCGATAGAAAATTATCCCGATATTATTTTACTATTAGAAAATTTTGTCGAAATGTTATTACTATAGAAAATTTTGTCTTAATTTTATTCCTATAGGAAAATTTTCCAAAATTTTTTTATACCCTCCACAATAGGCTGGGGGTATATTAACTTTGTTATTCCGTTTGTAACACATCGAAATATTGCTCTAAGACCCCATAGAGTATATATATATTCTGGGTCGTAGTGAACTTCTGAGACGATCTAAGCATGTCCGTCCGTCCGTCCGTCTGTTGAAATCACGCTAACTTCCGAACGAAACAAGCTATCGACTTGAAACTTGGCACAAGTAGTTGTTATTGCTGTAGGTCGGATGGTATCGATCCACTTTTACGTATAGCCTCCATATAAACGGACCCACAGATTTGGCTTGCTGAGCCTCTAAGAGAATCATATTTCATCCGATCCGGCTGAAATTTGGTACATGGAGTTGGTATTTATATGGCCTCTAACAACTACTTTTACGTATAGCCCCCATATAAACGGACCCTCAGATTTGGCTTGCTGAGCCTCTAAGAGAATCATATTTCAACCGATCCGGCTGAAATTTGGTACCTGGTTTAAGTATATGGTCTCTAACAACCATGCATAAATTAGTACCCATTGGTTCATAATTATATATAGCCCCCATATAAACCGATCCCCAGATTTGGCTTGCGCAGCCTCAAAGAGAAGCAAATTTCATCCGATCCGGTTGAAATTTGGAACATGGTGTTAGTATATGGTCTCTAACAACCATGCGTGAATTGGTCCATATCGGTCCATAACTATTTATAGCCCCCATATAAACTGATCCCCAGATTTGGCTTGCGGAGACTCAAAGAGAAGCAAAATTCATCCGATCCGGTTGAAATTTCGTACATGGTGTTGGTATATGGTCTCTAAAAACCATGCATAAATTGGTCCACATCGGTCAATAATTATATATAGCCCCCATACAAACTCTTCTCCAGATTTGACTTCCGGAGCCTCTTGGTGGAGCAAAATTCATCCGATCCGGTTCAAATGTGGAGCATGGTGTTAGTATATGGTTTCTTATATACATGCAAAAATTGGTCCACATCGGTTGACAATTATATATAGCCCCCATATAAACTGATCTCCAGATTTGGCTTGTGGAGCCTCAAAGAGAAGCAAATTTCATCCGATACGGTTAAAATTTGGAACATGGTGTTAGTATATGATCTCTAGCGACCGTGCCTGAATTGGTCCATATCGGTCCATAACTATTTATAGCCCCCATATAAACCGTTCTCCAGATTTGACCTCCGGAACCTCATGGAGGAGCAAAATTTATCCGGTCCGGTTCAAATTTGGAACAGGGAGCCACCGTGGTGCAATGGTTAGCATGCTCGCCTTGCATACACAAGGTCGTGGGTTCGATTCCCGCTTCGACCGAACACCAAAAGGTTTTGCAGCGGTGGATTATCCCACCACAGTAATGCTGGTGACATTTCGGAGGGTTTCAAAACTTCTCTAAGCAATGTGGAATGCCGTTCGGACGAGGCTATAAAAAGGAGGTGCCTTGTCATTGAGCTTAACATGGAATCGGGCAGCACTCAGTGATAAGAGGGAAGTTCACCAATGTGGTATCACAATGGACTGAATAGTCTAAGTGAGCCTGATACATCGGGCTGCCACCTAACATAACCTAACCTAATCTAAATTTGGAACGTGGTGTTAGGTTAGGTTAGGTTATGTGGTGTGGGTATATACCAAAATTGCTCCATATCGATCTATAGTTATATATAGCCGATCTCCAATCACACAAAAATTGGTCCATATCGGTTCATAATCATGGTTGCCACTCGAGCCAAAAATAATCTACCAACATTTTATTTCTATAGAAAATTTGGTTTATTATACCCTGCGACACACTGTGGAACAGGGTATTATAAGTTAGTGCATATGTTTGCAACACCCAGAAGGAGACGAGATAGACACATGGTGTCTTTGGCAAAAATGCTCAGGGTGGGCTAATGAGTCGATATAGCCATGTCGTCCGTCCTCCGTCTGTCTGTGAACACATTTTTGTGATCAATGTCTAGGTCGCATTTTAAGTCCAATCGCCTTCAAATTTGGTACAAGTTCCTGCTTTGGGTCAGAATAGAACCCTATTGATTTTGGAAGAAATCGGTTCAGATTTAGATATAGCTCCCATATATATCTTTCGCCCGATAAGCACTTGTATGGATGCAGAAGCCAGAGTTTTAGCCCAATTTGGTTGAAATTTTGCACTAGGAGTACAATTAAAGGGTGATACGGTCAAAATTTGGTCAAGGGAAAACGCGTGTAAATCGGTGAAATCGTTTATTTAAAAAATCAAATTAAATTTCTTTTTCAAGTTCAATTAGTATAAAATTCAGGAAAAATATTCAGTTATGCTTTCGCTTTTCAAAATCCGAATTGCCTGGCCTCACGCTTGACACCTGCCATCAGATTTTGTACAGCCACCTTGTCCACTTACTTCGCCGCAGAAAGCCAGTTTGCCTTGAACTGCTGCTCGTCCTTAGCAGTTTTTTTTTGTCTTCTTTAGGTTCCGCTTGACAATAGCCCAGTATTTCTCAATTGGGCGGAGCTCTGGCGTGTTGGGAGGGTTCTTGTCTTTGGGAACCACCTGCACGTTGTTGGCGGCGTACCACTCCATGGCCTTTTTACCGTAATGGCAAGATGCCAAATCCAGCCAAAACAGTACGGAACAACCGTGTTTCTTCAGGAAAGGCAGCAGACGTTTATTCAAACACTCTTTCACGTAAATTTCTTGGTTGACAGTCCCGGAAGCTATGAAAATGCTGCTTTTCAAGCCACAGGTATAGATGGCTTGCCAAACCAGATATTTCTTTGCGAACTTTGACAGTTTTATGTGCTTGAAAATATCTGCTACCTTTCCCCTTCTTTTTGCCGTATAAAACTCCTGTCTCGGAAGCTGCTTGTAGTCGGCTTTGACGTAGGTTTTGTCGTCCATTACCACGCAGTTAAACTTCGTCATCATCGTCGGGGATCGCGCTTTGGCCGTCGTATTTTGTTTATCATCGCGATTTGGAGTCACTACCTTCTTGTATGTCGATAGTCCGGCTCGTTTCTTGGCTCGATGCACGGTTGTAGACGATACACCCAGCTTATTTGCGGCATCTCGGAGAGAGATGTTAGGGTTTCGCTTGAAACTACCGACAACTCTCTTTGTCGTCTCAGCGGCTTCCGGTTTTCAATTCCCCCCCGATCCAGACTTCCTGGCTGTCGACAAACGTTCCCCAAATTACATTTTTAACGTTGATTTGGCAACTTTTAGCGATTTTGCCAGCTTTGCGTGCGAGTAGCTCGGATTTTCGCGATGCGCGAGCAAAATTTTGATACGCTGCACTTCTTGCATGGACGGCATTTTGACAACTGAAGAGTGAATTCCAAAATCAAAATAGGAGCAACATTCTACACACACACACACCTTCAAAATTAGGGGTGTTCAGGTTTTTTAAATTCAAAATTGAAAGAAATACGTCAAGTTTATATTGACCAAATTTTGACCGTATCACCCTTTAGTAGTGTAGTCAAGTGTGCTACATTTTATTGAAATCGGTTCAGATTTAGATATAGCTCCCATATACATCTTTCGCCCGATTTTCCATCATATGACCACAGAGTTCCAAGTTCTAGTCCGATTTACGTAAAATTTTTCACAGAGAGTAGAATTAAAAACTAAGAATGCATGTCAAATTTGGTTGAAATCGGTTTCGATTTCTATATAGCTTTCATATATATGCTTTTCCGATTTGGGCAAAAATGACCAAAATACCCACATTTTCCTTATAAAATCGCCACTGCTAAGTCGACAACTTGTAAAAGTGACTCAAATTTTTCTTTATTTCTAATACATATCTATCGACCGATACATCATAAATACACTTTTGCGAAGTTGCCTCAAAATTGGTCCAGATTTATACACTGCGCCACACTGTGGAACAGTGTGTACCATGGTAACATAGTGTTCCACCCTAGTGCATTAGCCGACTTAAATTTTGAGTCTATAGATTTTGTAGAAGTCTATCAAATTCTGTCCACATAGAGTGATATTGAAATGTATGTATTTGGGACAAACCTTTATATATATTTAGCACCCAACACATTTGACGGATGTGATATGGTATCGAAAATGTGGATTTACAAAGTGGTGCAGGTTATAATATAGTCGGCCCGCCCGACTTTAGACTTTCCTTACTTGTTATACCCTTCACCACTACTGTGGTACAGGGTATAATAAGTTTGTGCATTTGTATGTAACGCCAAGATGGAAAAGTCTGAGACCCATCGTTTAGTATACCGATCGTCTTAGAATTAAATTCTGAGTCGATTTAGCGATGTCCGTCTGTCTGTCTGTCTGTCTGTCTGTCTGTCTGTCCGTCTGTCTGTCTGTCTGTTGATGTATTTTTGTGTGCAAAGTACAGCTCGCAGTTTTAGTCCGATCGTACTAAAATTTGGTATAGGGTCCTGTTTCGGCTCAAAGACGATCCCTATTGATTTTGGAAAAAATCGGTTCAGATTTAGATATAGCTGCCATATATATTTTTCACCGATCTGGGCATAATTGGCGTGTATATCAACCGATCTTCCTCAAATTCCGTGCATCCGAATATTTTATGAGTCTCGAAAAACTTGCAAAATATCAGCCAAATCGGTTCAGATTTAGATATAGCTCCCATATATATCTTTCGCCCGATTTACACTCATTTGCCCACAGAGACCAAGTTTTAACTCCGATTTAGTTGAAATTTTGCACAGGGAGTATAATTAGCATTGTAGCTATGCGTGCCAAATTTGCTTGAAATCGGTTCAGATTTAGATATAGCTCCCATATATAGCTTTCGCCCGATTTACATTCATATGACCACAGAGGCCAATTTTTAACTCCGATTTAGTTGAAATTTTGCACAGGGAGTAGAATTAGCATTTTTGCTATACGTGCCAAATTTGGTTGAAATCGGTTCAGATTTAGATATAGCTCCCATATATATCTTTCGCCCGATTTACACTCATATGACCACAGAGGCCAATTTTTAACTCCGATTTAGTTGAAATTTTGCACATGGAGTAGAATTAGCATTGTAGCTATGCGTGCCAAATTTGGTTGAAATCGGTTCAGATTTAGATATATCTCCCATATATAGCTTTCGCCCGATTTACACTCATATGACCACAGAGGCCAATTTTTAACTCCGATTTAGTTGAAATTTTCCACTGGGAGTAGAATTAGCATTGTAGCTATGCGTGCCAAATTTGGTTGAAATCGGTTCAGATTTAGATATATCTCCCATATATAGCTTTCGCCCGATTTACACTCATATGACCACAGAGGCCAATTTTTAACTCCGATTTAGTTGAAATTTTGCACATGGAGTAGAATTAGCATTGTAGCTATGCTTGCCAAATTTGGTTGACATCGGTTCAGATTTAGATTTAGCTCCCATATATATGTTTTGCTGATTTCGACCAACATTTTCCTTGTAAAATCACCACTGCTTAATCTAAAAGTTGTACAAATGAGTCTAATTTTCCTAAACTTCTAATACATATATATCGAGCGATAAATCATAAATAAACTTTTGCGAAGTTTCCTTAAAATTGCTTCAGATTTAAATGTTTCCCATTTTTTTTACTAACATTATGTTCCACCCTAGTGCATTAGACGACTTAAATTTTGAGTCTATAGAATTTGTAGAAGTCTATCAAATTCTTCCAGATCGAGTGATATTTAAATGTATGTATTTGGGACAAACCTTTATATATAGCACCCAACACATTTGACGGATATGATATGGTATCGAAAATTTAGATCTACAAAGTGGTGCAGGGTATAATATAGTCGGCCCCGCCCGACTTTAGACTTTCCTTACTTGTTTTTATTTAAATTTTGTCAAAATTTTTCCTATAGGAATTTTTATCGAAATATTATTCCTAATATAGAAAATTATGTCAAAATTTTATTCTTATTGATTTTTTTTTTCAAAATTTTATTCCTGTGGAATATTTCTATAAAAATTTTAGTCAAATAGAATATTAAAGTACCTTTTAGTTGGAGAGGAAGATTTTGCAAAATCTCTTAAAACATGAAGAATTTTAACAATCTACCAAATATTAAAAAACCTACCATTTAAAAACCTACCAAGCGCCGCCATGAGCATTATTTCCAAAGGACACTATGTGTCTATCTCGTCTTCTTCTGGGTGGTGCAAATATATGCACTAACTTATAATACCCTGTTCGATACTAGGTTATAGCCACAGTGTAATTTCCTTGCCATCCATTCTCCTTGGAATCCAAACCTATAGTAAAAACCCAAAAAAAAAAAACTAAAAATTTTTAATATTGAAAGATTTTAATAATTCCGAATTTTCATGGTTAATAATTTTAAATTTCCTTATCAGGCCTGCAGCTAAGTATATCACTTTACTTTCAGAATCTCACTCCATTGTTTTTTCTCTATAGATTGATACTAAGTATTCTCAAGCATACACAAAACAAAAACTTGTTATACCTTAAGGGTCTTGCTTCTAAATATTCTTTAAAATTCATAATTGCTGTTTACACATTGAAGGAGATTTTTCCTCCTCCTTTATTTTGTTTCCTTTAGTTTTTTTTTTTTGTTTTTTTTTTTTTGCCTCATTGCCACTTCGGCTGGCCACCATGTTTTTGGGATATATTTTCGAAAATGCTGACTCTACAATATGTCCATCACTAGGCTTCATAGTCGATGTCTGGCTAAAGATAAAAATCAAATACTTACCCAAACTACTGCTTGTTTTTTCATCTTTGCTAATGTGTTTGTGTGTGTGTGCTTATGTTTGAATGTTTGTGAGTATTTGTTAGGGCAAAAGAGGGTCCAGATATTGTCGTTGTCAAATATGTGGCTGTAAAGGAAAATGTGTCAATCATAGTTTTTTAATATTACGAACACATTGCTTACGCACACCCCACAAAATTTCAACTTTCATTGACAAAATTAAAGCATATTTTTGGGGGCTTTCAACAAAGCATTTGTGAGAAATTTTAAAACAATTTTCGTTTAGTGGGTGGCGATGGGGGATGGGAGAGAGAGAGAGAATTTTGTAGAAAGTCCCTTTTCCTAGAGTTTAGTATTTTTTTAGGTTTAGTAATGCTCTCCACTATAGAAAGGATATTGTGACAATGTCATTTTATTGGTAGAGCATATAAGTATTAGGTATTAGACATTAGACATTAGACTATGGTGATTTATGTTTCAACTTAGTCTTGATATGCTTGACACATTGGGGGCTCCAAATTAAATCTTCCAGACTTCCTTTTCCGTCTTTTGTAACACCAAATTGTTTACCCGCTTAAAAAGTACATTTTACCACAATATAATGCCGCGTCCAGGGTCAAGGGAATGAATATCATAAGTTTGGAAAAAAATCATATAAAAACAAGTAAGGAAAGTCTAAAGTCGGGCGGGGCCGACTATGTTATACCCTGCACCACTTTGAAGATCTAAATTTTCGATACCATATCACATCCGTCAAATGTGTTGGGTGTTATATGTTATATAAAGGTTTGTCCCAAATACATACATTTAGATATCACTCGATCTGGACAGAATTTGATAGACCCAATATTTAAGTCGGCTAATGCACTAGGGTGGAACGCAATGTTAGTAAAAACCAAGTAAGGAAAGTCTAAAGTCGGGCTGGGCCGACTATATTATACCCTGCACCACTTTGTAGATCTAAATTTTCGATACCATATCACATCCGTCAAATGTGTTGGGGGCTATATATAAAGGTTTGTCCCACATACATACATTTAAATATCACTCGATTTGGACAGAATTTGGTAGACTTTTACAAAATCTATAGACTCAAAATTTAAGTTGGCTAATGGACTAGGGTGGAACACGATTTTAGTAAAAAAATATGGGAAACATTTAAATCTGAAGCAATTTTAGGGAAGCTTCGCAAAAATTTATTTATTGTTTATCGCTCGATAAATATGTATTCGAAGTTTAGGAAAAATAGAGTCATTTTTACAACTTTTCGACTAAGCAGTGGCGATTTTACAACGAAAATGTTGGTATTTTGACCATTTTTGTCGAAATCAGAAAAACATATATATGGGAGCTATATCTAAATCTTAGCCGATTTCAACCAAATTTGGCACGCATAGCTACAATGCTACTTCTACTCCCTGTGCAAAATTTCAACTAAATCGGAGTTAAAAATTGGCCTCTGTGGTCATATGAGTGTAAATCGGCCGAAAGCTATATATGGGAGTTATATATAAATCTGAACCGATTTCAACCAAATTTGGCACGCATAGCTACAATGCTAATTCTATACCCTGTGCAAAATTTCAACTAAATCGGAGTTAAAAATTGGCCTCTGTGGTCATATGAGTGTAAATCGGGCGAAAGCTATATATGGGAGCTATATCTAAATCTGAACCGATTTCAACCAAATTTGGCACGCATATCTACAATGCTAACTCTACACCCTGTGCAAAATTTCAACTAAATCGGAGTTAAAAATTGGCCTCTGTGGTCATATGAGTGTAAATCGGCCGAAAGCTATATATGGGAGCTATATCTAAATCTGAACCGATTTCAACCAAATTTGGCACGCATAGCTACAATGCTAATTCTACACCCTGTGCAAAATTTCAACTAAATCGGAGTTAAAAATTGGACTCTGTGGTCATATGAGTGTAAATCGGGCGAAAGCTATATAGGGGAGCTATATCTAAATCTGAACCGATTTCAATCAAATTTGGCACGCATAGCAACAATGCAAATACTACTTCCTGTGCAAAATTTTAACTAAATCCGAGCTAAAAATTGGCCTCTGTGGCCATATGAGTGTAAATCGGCCGAAAGCTATATATGGGAGCTATATCTAAATCTGAACCGATTTCAACCAAATTTGGCACGCATATCTACAATGCTAATTGTACTCCCTGTGCAAAACTTCTACTAAATCGAAGCAAAAAATTGGCCTCTGTGGCCATATGAGTGTAAATCGGCCGAAAGCTATATATGGGAGCTATATCTAAATCTGAACCGATTTCAACCAAATTTGGCACGCATATCAACAATGCTAATTCTACTCCCTGTGCAAAATTTCAATTAAATCGGAGAAAAAGATTGGCCACTGTGGTCATATGAGTGTAAATAGGGCGAACGATATATATGGGAGCTATATATAAATCTGAACCGATTTCAATAAAATTTGGCATACTTGGCTACACTACTAGTTGTACTCCTAGTACAAAATTTCAACCAAATTGGGGTAAAACTCTAGCTTCTGGGACCGTATTAGTCCATATCGGGCGAAAGATATATATGGAAGCTATATCTAAATCTGAACCGATTTCAATAAAATTTGGCACACTTGACTATAGTACTAATTGTTCTTCTTGTGCAAAATTTTAAGCAAATTAGGGTAAAACTCTGGCTTCTGGGGCCATATAAGTCCATATCGGGCGAAATATATATATGGGAGCTGTATCTAAATCTGAACCGATTTCTTCCAAAATCAATAGAGTTCTATTCTAACCCAAAGCAGAAACTTTTGCCAAATTTTAAGTCAATTGGACTAAAACTGCGACCTAGACTTTGATTACAAAAATTTGTTCACAGACAGACAGACGGACAGACGGACATGGCTATATCGACTCATTAGCCCACCCTGAGCATTTTTGCCAAAGACACCATGTGTCTATCTCGTCTCCTTCTGGGTGTTGCAAACATATGCACTAACTTATAATACCCTGTTCCACAGTGTGGCGCAGGGTATAAAAATCAAATGCAAACAATATGTTTCGTTGACTATCACGGAAAAATTGCAGATACTTTTCCAATTTAACAGCGCTCTGAAATGGTCTCACGGTTCGGATTTCAAATGTTCATTGTCTTAGCCCACCATTCATGTGTTGCCTGCCAATTAGTGCTTCGGTCAAAATTTTATTTCTATAGAAACTTATGTCAAAATGTTATTTCTATAGAAACTTCAGTCAAAATTTTATTTCTATAGAAACTTCTGTCAAAATTTTATTTCTATAGAAAATGTTGTCACATTTTATTTCTATAGAAAATGTTGACAAAATGTTATGTCTATAGAACATTTTTTTCAAAATTTTATTTATAGATAAAATTTTTATTGGGCATTTGGTCAAAATTTTATTTCTATTGAAAATTTTGTCAAATTTCATTTTATTAAATTTTGTCAAAATTTTATTTCTATTGGAAATTTTGTTAAATTTTGTTCCAATAGAAAATTTTGTAATAAATTTTATTACTATAGAAAAGTCAACATTTTATTTCTATAGAAAATTGTATCAAATTTTTATATATAGAGAAAATTTTGCCAAGATTGTATGTCTATAGAAAAATTTGTCAAAATGTTATATCTGCAGAAAATTTTATTTCAATAAAAAAAATTTTATTGCTACAGAAAGTTTTATCAAAATTCTATTTCTATAGAAAATTTTATCAAACTTTTATTTCTATAGAAGATTTTATCATATTTTTATTGCTATAGAAGATTTTCTCAAAATTATGTCAAAATTTAATTTTTAAAGAAAATTTTGTCAAAGTTTATTTCCAAATAAAACTTAGTCAAAATTTTATTTCTATAGAAAATTTTGTCCAAATCTGTAGCAATTGTTGTCAAAATTTAATTTTTCCAGAAATTTTTTTTCAAAATTTTATTTTAATTGAACATTTTATAATTTTTATACCCTTCACCACTACTGTGGTACAGGGTATAATAAGTTTGTGCATTTGTATGTAAAGCCAAGAAATAGTGGTCATAGACCCATCTTTTAATATACCGATCGGCTTAGAATTAAATTCTGAGTCGATTTAGCGATGTCCGTCTGTCTGTCTGTCTGTCCGTCCGTCTGTCTTTATATGTAATTTTGTGCACAAAGTACAGCTCGCAATTTAAGTCCGATCGTCCTGAAATTTGGCATAGGGCCGTTTCTTGGGACAGATACAATCGCTATTGGTTTTGAAAAAAATCGGTTCAGATTTAGATATAGCTGCCATATATATTTATTCCCGATTTGGTCATAGTTAGCGTGTTTATCAACCGATTTTCTTGAAATACCGCACATCCAAATATTTTATGCATCTCGAAAATCTTGCAAGATATCAGCCAAATCGGTTCAGATTTAGATATAGCTCCCATATATATCTTTCGTCCAATTTAGACTCATATGACCACAGAGGCCAAAGTTTACTACCGATCTTCGTGAAATTTTGCACAGAGGGTAGAATTGACATTCTACCAATGCTTGGTAAATTTGATTGAAATCGGTTCAAATTTAGATATAGCTCCCATATATATCTTTCATCCGATTTGAACTTATATGGCCACAAAAGCCAGAGTTTTGCCGTGATTTGCTTCAAATTTTGCCCAAGGGGTACGTTTAATAGTATCGTTAAGTGTGTCAAATTTTGTTAAAATCGGTTCAGATATATACTCACATATATATCTTTCGCCCGATTTGGAATTATATGGTCTGAAAAAGCCAGAGTTTTGCCCTGACTTACTTCAAATTTTGCACAAGCGGTACTTTTAACGATACTATTGTATGTGCCAAATATGGTCAAAATCGATTCAGATTTAGATATAGCTCCCATATATCACTTTCGTCCGATTTGAACTTATGTTGCATCGAAATCCAGGGTTTTGCCGTGATTTGCTTCAAATTTCGCACTAGGAGTACGTTTAGTAGTAGCGATAATTGTGCCAAATTTGGTTGAAATCGGTTCAGATTTAGATATGGCTCCCATATATATATTCCGTCCGATTTGCACTCATATGACCAGGGGGGCCAAAGTTATACTCCCATTTACGTGAAATTTCGCATAGATAGCAGAATTATTATTCTAACTATACATGTCAAATTTAGTCAAAATCGGTTCAGATTATATATAGCTCCCATATATACGTACACCAGATTTGGGGAAATATGGTAGACTGTTACACATTTTAGACCCATTTTCAATGGAAGTTTCCTCCAATTATAACTGGATAGCGTTAGCCGATTTAAATTTTAATTCTAGAGATTTTGTAGAAGTAAAAAATTTGTCTCCTTTATATAGCTTCCAGCAAATGTGAAATAGTTGAGATGGTAACACAAATTTTGGCCTACATAGGGGTGAAGGGTATAATATAGTCGGCCCCGCCCGACTTTAGACTTTACTTACTTGTTTTTCTATGGAACATTTTGCCGACAATTTTTGTTTCTATAGAAAATTTTATTTCTATAGAAAGTTTTGTCAAAATTTCATTTCTATAGAAAATTTTATCAACATTTTATTTCTATTGAAATTTTTTTTTCAAAATTTTAATTTTATAGAAATTTTATCAAAATTTTATTTCTGCCGAAATTTTATTTCTTTAGAAAATTTTGCCAAATTTTGTTTCCACATAAGTTTTTGGCGTCCTACTTTATGTTAGGTTTTGAGGCTCATTTTCATGGGACCCATATACATAGCGCCAACTGTTACCACAACCCAAGTAATTCGATACTGGATGACAATTTTTTGTATAAATTTGGATGCTCTTCATGGCGTAGGCTACATATGATTCGGCCTGACCGAACTTTTGGCCGTATATACTTGTCTCTTCTTACTGCTCCCACACAGATTATATTAGTGGGTCGATGTTTTCATTTCATTTCATTTTATTTTGTTTTTTTTTTTTTTGATTCTTTCGTTTTCATTCTCCTGTTCATCTTTATGTCTTCTTTGCTTGCCTTCTGTCGATTTTTCTGCGTATGTAGTCAGATTTTTCCCGTGCTTGTGTGTAGACACTCTCTTTGTCCCACTAAACAGCATTAAGGGATGTTCTTAGGGTAAGTGGTGGGTCTATGTGCGAGTGTGTGTCTGTAGGCATGGCATGGCTTTAAGTTCCCTTATGAGTGTTCGAATTTTTCGTCTAAATCGGTGACATACATATTTGCTGGATTTTATTATGAACAAACCACCACCAATACTTTTCAAAAAAACTGGTGTCATCTATGGTGTGTCTTGCCTTCTTCCTTTTACCCAACACCCACCCCCCAACCCCATTAGAATCGGCATGAACAATTTTCATTCATGCCAATGTTATTAGAAAATTTTCTTCTTTTTCTTCTTCTTATGTTTCTGTTGTTGTTGCTGTTTTTCTTATAGATTTCACATTTTTCTCTCTATTATAATTATTGTTGTTGCTGTTGAGGGTTATCCCCTTGTTTTTGCCAAACATCCTTACTACTGTCAGCCAGGCTATGGCTATGAACATCACTGAAAATTTTTTTCCTTCTAAACCCACACAGAAAAATCCCAACAACGATCTGTGTGACTGCTGTCTTGTTAAAAATCTTTTGCTGTTGTTGTTCTGTTGCATGTTACCATTGTTTGTTTCTTGGAATTTCTCCTGACTGAAGATTGTTTTTCGTGTGTAAGGGCTAAGAGTGCTAAGAAACCAAAAAAAAAAAAAAATGAAACATCCAAATTGGAACAAAGTCGTTAACATATATTAATAAGGGTTTATATCCATTTTCATATGTCGTTGTTTTTCGTATCTGAATTTAAAATTTTTTTGTTTTTTTCCTTACATATTGGAAAAGAATAGAAAAAACAAACACAAAAACATCTAAACAAACATTTGAAGCAACATCCTTTTTTTTGTGCAAAGAAAAATTTAAATGATAGAACGTAGACATTTTGAGGAAGTAGAGGGAAGAATAAAGCGTTACAAAAAAGGTGAAATAGAACAAGTATATACGGCCGTCAGTTCGGCCAGGCCGAAGCTTATGTACCCTCCACCATGGATTGCGTAGAAACTTCTACTGAAGACTGTCATCCACAATCGAATTACTTGGGTTGCGGTAACTTTTGCCGATGACAAGGTATCTTAAAATTTCCTAATACCGTAATATATACCACGTAGTCCATACGTGGTATATATTAAACTTAAACTGGCCGATTAAATACGTATATAATTAAGTTTGACAAAATTTTCTATAGAAATAAAATTTTGCCAAATAAAATTTTGACATTTTCTATAGAAGTAAAATTTGGACAAAATTTTCTAAAGAAATAAAATTTTGCCAAAATTTTCTATAGGAATAAAATTTCGACAAAATTTTCTATAGAAATAAAATTTTGACAAAATTTTCTATAGAAATAAAATTTTGACAAAATTTTCGATAGAAATAAAATTTTGCTAGATTATTTTTGCTCGAGTGGCAAGCATGATTATGAACCGATATGGACCAATTTTTGTGTGATTGGGGATCGGCTATATATAACATGGTTATTAGCTGCCATTATTGCCATGGTTATGAGCGGCCATATATTAACACCACGTTGCAAATTTCAACCGGATCGGATGAATTTTGCTCGTCCAAGTGGCTCCGGAGTTCAAATCTGGGGATCGGTTTATATAGGGACTATATATAATTATGGACTGATATGGACCGATTTTTGAATGGTTCTTAGAGACTACAACTAATACCATGTACCAAATTTCAGCCGGTTCGGATGAAATTTGCTTCTCTTACACTGAAAAAAAAGCATACCCGGTTCCAAAGATTTTGTCTTTACTTTAAAAATTTTGGTATTGATTCCGAGCCAAAGAAGCGGAGCATACAAGTAAGGATACTTTTAAGACACAATTCTCTTTTAAATGTGAGTTTTGTGTACTTGATTCTAGGAAGCAAATTTTAATTCTTCACATTTTCAGCTTTTTTTCTTCATATGCTATCAAAGTCCTTTAAAAACGAGTTAACGACAACTTTATTTTCCAAATTAAGACTTTTCTTCCAGTAGAAATTATGATATATTTCAAGTAATAAACGTCTTTAAAATGAAGTGTTGAAAAATATGTCCTATATTTGAACGATTTTTTGCTTTGTAGTCAAAATGCAAAAAGGCAACAAATTTAAAGACCATTTCATTAGATGTAAATAATTTTTTCTGAGTTATTAAAGTCAAGTTGACCTTAGCCAAAAATTTTTTTCTTTCATGTTACGATACCCATTTTTAAGTCAAATCGCTTAATTATAAGGACAGTACGACTTCATTGAAAAGTTTATCGACTTTTGGACAAGGAAAACAACTTTATATTGGATAAATGCGTCTTCTATGGTAAGCAAAATTTGCATTTGTATTTTAAAGACATGAAATCTTTGACCGCACGACAATATTTTTTTCAGTGTAGAGGATCCGCAAACCAAATCTGGGAATCGGTTTATATGGGGGCTATATAATTATAGACCGATATGGACCAATTTTTGCATGGTTGTTAGAGACCATATACTAACACCACTTACCAAATTTCAACCGGATCGGATGAAATTTTCTTCTCTTAGAGGATCCGCAAACCAAATCTGGGAATCTGTTTATATGGGGGCTATATATAATTATAGACCGATATGGACCAATTTTTGCGTGGTTGTTAGAGACCATATACTAACACCACTTACCAAATTTCAACCGGATCGGATGAATTTTGCTCCTCTAAAAGTTCAAATCTGGTGATCGGTTTATATGGGGGCTATATATAATTATGGACCGATGTGGACCAATTTCTGCATGGTTGTTTGATACCATATACCAACATCATGTACCAAATTTCAGCCGGATCGGATGAAATTTGCTTCTCTTAGAGGATCCGCAAACCAAATCTGGGAATCGGTTTATATGGGGGCTATATATAATTATAGACCGATATGGACCAATTTTTGCATGGTTGTTAGAGACCATATACTAACACCACTTACCAAATTTCAACCGGATCGGATGAATTTTGCTCCTCTAAAAGTTCAAATCTGGTGATCGGTTTATATGGGGGCTATATATAATTATAGACCGATATAGACCAATTGTTGCATGGTCATAAGAGACCATATACTAACATCATGTACCAAATTTCAGCCGGATCGGATGAAATTTGTTTCTCTTAGAGGCTCTGCAAGCCAAATCTGGGGATCGGTTTATATGGGGGCTATATATAATTATGGACCGATGTGGACCAATTTTTGCATGGTTGTTAGAGACCATATACTAACACTATGTACCAAATTTCAGCCGGATCGTATAAAATTTGCTTCTCTTAGAGGCCTCGCAAGCCAAATCGGGGGATCGGTTTATATGGGGGCTATATATAATTATTGACCGATGTGGACCAATATTTGCATGGTTGTTAGAGACCATATACTAACACCATGTACCAAATTTCAGCCGGTTCGGATAAAATTTGTTTCTCTTAGAGGCCTCGCAAGCCAAATCGGGGGATCGGTTTATATGGGGGCTATATATAATTATTGACCGATGTGGACCAATATTTGCATGGTTGTTAGAGACCATATACTAACACCATGTACCAAATTTCAGCCGGTTCGGATAAAATTTGTTTCTCTTAGAGGCCTCGCAAGCCAAATCGGGGGATCGGTTTATATGGGGGCTATATATAATTATTGACCGATGTGGACCAATATTTGCATGGTTGTTAGAGACCATATACTAACACCATGTACCAAATTTCAGCCGGTTCGGATAAAATTTGTTTCTCTTAGAGGCCTCGCAAGCCAAATCGGGGGATCGGTTTATATGGGGGCTATATATAATTATTGACCGATGTGGACCAATATTTGCATGGTTGTTAGAGACCATATACTAACACCATGTACCAAATTTCAGCCGGATCGGATGAAATTTGCTTCTCTCAGAGCAATCGCAAGCCAAATTTGGGGGTCCGTTTATATGGGGGCTATACGTAAAAGTGGATCGATATGGCCCATTTGCAATACCATCTGACCTACATCAATAACAACTACTTGTGCCAAGTTGCAAGTCGATAGCTTGTTTCGTTCGGAAGTTAGCGTGATTTCAACAGACGGACGGACGGACGGACGGACGAACATGCTCAGATCGACTCAGAATTTCGCCACGACCCAGAATATATATACTTTATGGGGTCTTAGAGCAATATTTCGATGTGTTACAAACGGAATGACAAAGTTAATATACCCCCATCCTATGGTGGAGGGTATAAAAATTTAAGGATTTAACAAAAAGAACGCGTTGTATTGGATTTAAGAAGGATTTGCTTTTATACCGAGAAAAGAAGAGTAAACTGTTGTATGGGAAAAATGAACTATCAAGTGCGAAAATTAAACTAAACTGAAACAAGTATATATGGTCGTACGTTCGGCCAGGTCGAATCTTATGTGCCCTCCACCATGGATTGCGCAGAAACTTCTACTAAAGATGGTCATCAACAATTAAATTACTTGGGTTGCGCCCAATGGCAAGGCATCTTAAAACTTCTTAACATCATCTTCTTAATTGTAAGTTAGTCCATGCGGGATATATCGTAGACAAAAGAAATGTCGATTAAATACGTATGTATTCAATGAGGGCACACACAAAAAAATTTTTTTCTGATTCAATCACCAAATTAATTGATCCAATTAATTTTTTAATTGAAATGTCTTCAATCACGAAAATGATAGTATCAATCACAGTTTTAATTGGGCATAGAAAAAATTCTTGATTAAAAAATTAATTGATTTTTTCAGCAAATTTCAATTAATTTTTTAATTGATTCAATTAAAAATTTAATTGATGTTGATTGCAAAACTCAAATAATTTATTAATTAAAAAAGGTAATTATTTTTAATTACTTTCTGAAATGGCTTAAAGTTTTTATTTGGATTAACAAATGATTGGTTGAAATACATTTTTCATTAAAAATTAAAAAAAATCAGCACTTTTTTTAACTGAATTAGTCTTCCGAATTTGATTAAAAAGTTAATTGTATCAATTAATTTTTTAATTAAAATTTTTTTAAATGTTCAATCATTGACTTAATTAACTTAATTTTCTATCATGATTAAAAAGTTAATTGTATCAATTAATTTATTAATTGAAAAAATTTTCAACTTCAATTAACTTTTTAATTGGAAATATTTTGGTGATATTTTTTTCTGTGCATATACAAACAGCATGTACCAAATTATAACCGGATCAGAGGATATATGCTCCTTAAAGAGGCTTTGGAAATCAAATCAGGGGATTGTTTTTTATGAGGGCTATATATAATTATGAACCTATATTGATAATTTTTTGCACTACGAGGTCAATAGGCCCAATTGTTATACCATCCGTAGTTATCACTAGATCGAGTCAGAGATTAACCGCGAACTTTAGGGGTCTGAGACCAATATTTCGATGTTTTCCAAACGGAATAACAAAAAAAGTATGCTTGAGATTTTCAATGTCCCCTTTGCCCGACTCTTTTTTTCAAGTACATACAGTGAAAATACTAAACTTTTCCGATTTACGTTATAATTTACAGAGGACGTTGGAGGAGGTTATGAAGTTGATATGGGGTACTTGATTTTTTAAAATTTGGATAGGGAAGTGTGTCCTTCCCCCTTGCTCGACTTTTTGAAAAGTGAACCAACGTTCTCCGATTTTGTTGAAATTTTCAGAGATGATTGAAGGGTGCGTCTAGCCTTTAAGGAGGCTCTTCTGTTTGTGAAAATTATATTAAAAATAAGTACAGTGAAAAAAACAGTGAACCCACCAGAAAGAATAATTTTGGATAATTTTAGAAAATTTTAACTAAACAGTATTACAAACACTAAACTCATACCGATGTCACAAAAATATGTACATATTTTTCGACAAATGTATTAGACATAATTAAAAATCATTTGTTTAATAAAATTTGAAAAAAAAGAATGCCTTTAGTACTTTACGAAGTTCAAGTTCTTTGACGAACGCAAAAAAAAATTTGGAGCAAAGGAAACTTTCTCCAAACATAATAATTCCATGAAATAAAATAGAGTTAATTTAGCTTTAGTGAACTAGAGAGTTCAATTTGTTACTTTTTTATACCCTCCACCATAGGATGGGGGGTATATTAACTTTGTCATTCCGTTTGTAACACGTCGAAATATTGCTCTAAGACTGGGTCGTGGTGAACTTCTGAGTCGATCTAAGCATGTCCGTCCGTCCATCCGTCTGTTGAAATCACGCTAACTTCCGAACGAAACAAGCTATTGACTTCAAAATTGGCACAAGTAGTTGTTATTGATGTAGGTCGGATGGTATTGCAACTGGGCCATATCAGTCCACTTTTACGTATAGCCCCATATAAACGGACCCCCAGATTTGGCTTGCGGGGACTCTAAGAGAAGCAAATTTCTTCCGATTTGGCTGAAATATGGCACATGGTGTTACTATATGGCCTCTAATAACCACGCAAACATTGGTCCATATCGGTTCATAATTATATATAGCCCCCATATAAACTGATTCCCAGATTTGAGCTCCGGAGCCTCTTAGAGGAGCAAAATTCATCCGACCCGTTTGAAATTTGGTACGTGGTGTTAGTATATGGTCTCTAAGAACCGTGCAAAAATTGGTCCATATCGGTCCATAATTATATATAGTTCCCATATAAACCGATCCCCAGATTTGGTTTGCGGACCCTCTAAGAGAAGCAAATTTCATCCGATCCGGCTGAAATTCGGTACGTGGCATTAGTATATGGTCCCTAACAACCATGCAAAAATTGGTCCATATCGGTCCATAATTATATATAGCTCCCATATAAACCGATCCCCAGATTTGGTTGCGGACCCTCTAAGAGAAGCAAGTTTCATCCGAACCGGCTGAAATTTGTTACCTGGTTTGAGTATATGGTCTCTAACAACCCTGCAAAAATTGGTCCACATCGGTCCATAATTATATATAGATCCGTATAAACCGATCCCCAGATTTGACCTCCGGAGCCTCATGGATGAGCAAAATTCATCCGATTCGAGTGAAATTTGGTACGTGGTGTTAGTATATGGTATCTAAGAACCATGCAAAAATTGGTCCATATCGGTCCATAATTATATATAGCTCCCATATAAACCGATCCCCAGATTTGGTTGCGGACCCTCTAAGAGAAGCACGTTTCATCCGAACCGGCTGAAATTTGTTACCTGGTTTGAGTATATGGTCTCTAACAACCCTGCAAAAATTGGTCCACATCGGTCCATAATTGTATATAGCCCCCATATAAACCGATCCCCAGATTTGACCTCCGGAGCCTCATGGATGAGCAAAATTCATCCGATTCGGGTGAAATTTGGTACGTGGTGTAAGTATACGGTCTCTAACAACCATGCAGGAATTGGTCCATATCGGTCCATAATTATATGTAGCCCCCATTTAAACCGATCCCCAGATTTGACTCCGGAGCCCCTTGGAAGAGCAAAATTCACCCGATCCAGTTGAAATTTGGTACGTGGTGTTAGTATATGGTCTCTAATAATCATGCAAAAATTGGTCCACATCGGTCCATACTTATATGTAGCCCCCATATAAACCGATCCCCAGATTTGACCTGGGGAGCCTCTTGGAGGAGCAAAATTCATCCGATCCGGTTGAAATTTGGTACGTGGTGAAATGTAGTACATTGCGCTAGTATATGGCCGCTAACAACCATGCCAAAGTTGGACCATATCGGTATATAGTTATATATAGCCGATCCCCAAAAATAATCTACCAAAATTTTATTTCTATAGAAAATTTTGTCAAAATTTTATTACTATAGAAAATTTTGTCAAAATTTTATTATTATAGAAAATTTTGTCAAAATGTTATTACTATGGAAAATTTTTCCAAATTTTATATCTATAGAAAATTTTGTCAAAATTTTATTTCTATAGAAAATTTTGTCAAAATTTTATGTCTATAGAAAATGTTGTCAAAATTTTATTTTGTCAAAATTGTATTTCTATAGAAACTTTTATCAAAATTTTATTTCTATACAAAATTTTGTCAAACTTAACAATATACGTATTTAAGCGGCCTTTTTTAGTTTAATATATACTACGTATGGACTACCTTGCAATTTAGAAGACGGTGTTAGGAAGTTTTAAGATACCTTGCAATCGGCAAGGTTTACTGCAACCCAAGTAATTCGGTTTCTACATAAGCTTCGGCCGTGCCGAACTTACGGCCGTATATACTTGTTTTTAGTACTGTCCAATTTTGCTGGAGAACTAATAATAACAACAATTGAAGAGAGATAAAACAGGGCACAAAGAAAAACGTTGTGTTCGCCGGGAATCTTTGTATGTTGCGAGGGATTTATATTTTTCCTAAATCTAAAAAAATGTCAATCAACTCAACCAATAGTTGAAGATACCTTGCCATTTTCAACGCAAAGCAAATCGATTGCCGATTACGATCTTTAGTAGAATTTTGTATGTTATCCATATTCCGGAAAGGTATTTTGCTAACTTTCTTATATGCGGTGTTTCTTATATGAGATGTTCTTAATATATCCTTGGGAGCCACCGTGGTGCAATGGTTAGCATGCCCGCCTTGCATACACAAGGTCGTGGGTTCGATTCCTGCTTCGACCGAACACCAAAAAAGTTTTTCAGCGGTGGATTATCCCACCTCAGTAATGCTGGTGACATTTCTGAGGGTTTCAAAGCTTCTCTAAGTGGTTTCACTGCAATGTGGAACGCCGTTCGGACTCGGCTATAAAAAGGAGGTCCCTTGTCATTGAGCTTAACATGGAATCGGGCAGCACTCAGTGATAAGAGAGAAGTTCACCAATGTGGTATCACAATGGACTGAATAGTCTAAGTGAGTCGGATACATCGGGCTGCCACCTAACCTAACCTAACCTATTATATTATTTTCCTTTTACGCATCTATATCACTTCCTATTCTCATAATCATCCCTCTGAAATTTGAATTTAAAGGAAAGAAAGTAGCAAAGAACAAAATTTCCATAACTTGATGATATTGGCAACTTGCTAATATGCTCAATTTTCTAACAATAATGAACATCTAATGCCCTTCAATGGGCCATTGATTTATCCATGTTCATATCAACTTTACTCACATTATGTTTATTATCGTTGCGAATATTCATAACAAAACAAAATAGAGGACACACATCTCAAGGGTAACTTTAACTAAAACCACATGATTTTCACATACTTTAAGCACCACAACCACCACTACCACCTCAACAACAACCAATTCCACCACCATCGTCATCATAGCCAGAGTCTCTACTACGTACATCTTAACTAAAAGTATTTGAACGTTTTTCTTTTTTTTTTTGGTAGTAACCTCTCGCTGTATTTCACCACTAATAATCATAAAACTCACCAGGAGAGAATAATGAAGACACACTGCAACAGCAACAACAATGTTACCTACATACATAATTACATATGCGTGTATATTGATGGAGTTGTAGCAGTTGTTGGTGGTGCAACTGTTGTCACTGTTAAATGCCGTTAGCATTGTAATAAAAATGTCAACTCTAATATAGGACCATCTAAATTTCTAACACCGTCGTGGTCTTCAAACATACAAACCAAACCTTACACCGGCGGCATCATTCACTCAAGCAAATGACATATTCTCAATCACACTCATCAGCCTAAGAGCCACAAGCGTGCCCGTACACAAAATCACACACACACACACTTATAGCGAAGCCTCCTGCATATGACTAAACTCGTGCTTTCATTTACTCTTGTAAGGCTTTGTATTCACTGTCATACGTATGTGCAATTGTTTCCGAATCTCCGGCCTATTTTTCTTAACATCGAGTGTGTGTATGTGTTTGTGTGAGCGCCCTTGTGTCTGTATGTCAACAACAATAATAACAGACATAACAAGAACATTGTAATGTGTTCAAGTAAAATCTACGTTTATAGAAGAAAATAAAAAGCAGGAAATTGTGCCGTGAAAATAAAAACAAGGCAATTGTCCCAAGTATTTACATGAGAGTGAATGGTGAAGAAAGACAGGAAGAAAATATTATTATATTTATTATTAATAAAATATGAGTAAATGTTAACAATAAGCACCCAGTTGGTATGGGCCGCTAAGAATTCCAGACCAGACCAATGGAACAATGTTATGACGACAATTCGTCGGGGAGTGGGAGACATTCATTAGAATTGGCATTTAATTAAAATGTCTGGCTTAATTATCAGAGTACATATTTTATATTTTCGAGGAGAGGGTGACCAGATATTTTCATTGAATGAAAATAAATATTGAAAATAAAATTGGGGCGATTCTTACAAACTTTGTTATATACACAGAAAAAAATTTCCGTAGTTAAACTAACGCTAAGTTTAACTTATTTTTATTGGAAAAAAAATTATTTGCTTGTTGTTAAATTTTATTATTTTTATCGAAATTTTCCACAGCTTAATGAAATCTTACTTTTTTTTAAGTATGTCTCAAAAATTTTATGAACTAAACGTGAGAATAAAGTTCAATGACCGTACACATAAGTTCAATATGAACTAAAACAAATAAAAATTTTCGTACGATTCCCAAAAATAGTAAGAATGAACAACTGTATGGTTAAAATGGTCATGATATGGCGCCAATGATTTAATTTTTATACCCTGCACAACACTGTGGAACAGGGTATTATAAGTTAGTGCATATGTTTGCAACACCCAGAAGGAGACGAGATAGACACATGGTGTCTTTGGCAAAAATGCTCAGGGTGGGCTACTGAGTCAATATAACCATGTCCGTCTGTCCGTGAACACATTTTTGTTATCAAAGTCTAGGTTGCAGTTTAAGTCCAATAGACTTCAAATTGGGCACAAGTATGTGTTTTGGCTCAGAATAGAAACCTATTGATTTTGGAAGAAATCGGTTCAGATTTAGATATAGCTCCCATATATATATATTTCGCCCGATATGCACTTATATGGCCCCAGAAGCCAGAGTTTTACCCTAATTTGCTTAAAATTGTGCACAAGAAGAACAATTAGTACTATAGTCAAGTGTACCAAATTTTATTGAAATCGGTTCAGATTTAGATATAGCTCCTGTAGCCCGATATGGACTAATACGGTCCCAGAAGCCAGAGTTTTGCCCCAATTTGGTTGAAATTTTGCAGGAGTACAATTAGTAGTGTAGTCAAGTGTACCAAATTTTTTTTGAAATCGGTTCAGATTTAGATATAGCTCCCATATATATCGTTCGAACGATTTACACTCATATAACACAGTGGCCAATACTTTACACCGATGCCAAATTTGTTTGAAATCGGTTCAGATTTAGATATAGCTCCCATATATAGCTTTCGCCCGATTTACACTCATATGGCCACAGAGGCCAATTTTTTGCTCCGATTTAGTTGAAATTTTGCACAGGGAGTAGAATTAGCATTGTAGCTACGCGAGCCAAATTT